>NC_092802.1:14901882-15054340 GCF_918797505.1 Bemisia tabaci | reverse complement strand
ACGATCCTTGAGAGAGTCATTAAATAAAAGTACGTTGCAGAGTTTTAAAACGTGAAGATATTAATTTCTCAAAGACAAGCCTACAGGCATTACATAAAGTGGACAAAATAGGAGAAATGATATATAAAAAAAAATTAAGAAACTATAGGTATTGCTTCCCGTCACGAAAAATGGCGCCAATTCCCATGGAGCAGTGGGGGCCTTTACCAATGGGTACATTAGTAACATACCCGATGCAAAACGACGGGAAAGAGCGTACACCACTAACGTGGTGAACGCTCAAAAAATTCCACTTTATAAAAATGTCGTGTGACTGTTGTACGAGATTTTTGGAGAAAATTTCTCGGACTTCCCGCCCGCCGTTTTGAAACCGCCCCTTGAAACATTGAATGAATTTAGATGAATGTAAAGAAGATCTTTGCAGCTGGTCAATTGGATTAGGTCTTAACCTCCAGTCGCTACCCTCCAGTCGTTCAAGTTATTCGTTGTCGTTATACTAGGGCCGATGATAGTATGGCCGCCGTGGTTAATAGTTACGTCTGGGACTGGTAAGGCTTGAACCCAAAGGCAGAGCAGGAGGATTCCAAAAAAACACACTAATCGTCGAAGATTCATGACGCCGAAACAGAACACTAAACAGGGTCGAAAACCAGAGCACAGAGTAAAGAAACAACCAGTAGATTTTTTGTAGAGGAGCAAGTTCTTGACAAGTAATGCTCTTCTTGCGTTGGTTTTATATCAGCTCGGCACCAGGAAAAAAGTACATTCGGAAAGTGATAGCGTAAGACAATGTGAGGAAAGAATAAGCGGACAGGTCTTGTTTTCTGCACTTAAAGGTGATTCTAGGCATCAGTGGGCCGATTATTGAAATTGATAGACAAAGCTATAGACAAAGAAGACATTAGTGAAGGGGTACTTTGTACCCAAAGATTTTTCTAGAACTACGACGACAAAAAATTTGAACGATCCTTGAAAGAGTTATTAAATAAAAGTACGTTGCAGAGTTTTAAAACGTAAAGATATTAATTGCTCAAAGACAAACTACAGGCATTACATAAAGTGGACAAAATAGGAGGAAAAAGATAGAAATGATACGTAAATAAGATTGAGAAACTAGGTATTGCTTTCCCGCCACGAAAAATGGCGCCGATTCCCATGGAGCAGTGCGGGCCTTCACCAATGGATACATTAGTAACATACCCGATGCAAAACGACGGGAAAGAGCGTACACTACTAACGTGGTGAACGCTCAAAAGATAGGGAAAACTGGCAAGTGTCAGGGAAAACCGGCAAATGTCAGGGAAAACTTGTTAAATCACCTTTATTTCGCTTTCTAGAATGGGTTTGAGGTTTCGAACAACAAATTTTGCCTGAAAACTATTTTCAATTATGCCCTCTCAACCATCTGTTATATATTTAATTGTCAGGGAATTTTACCAAAATGTATCAAGGAAATCAGGGAAATATCCGGGAATTTAATTTTCCAAATTCTGTGGCAACCCTGTCTGCTATAATCAATCACATCTGATTTCAAAATAGCCTTCTAAAAGAACATACATTTTTCGGAATTCGTAGATTGTCAACAAAGCGAATAAACAAGTTTTTCTTGTTTTTTTCGCATTCGCAATTCTGGTGCTTCCGTGATTTGGAAAATAATCGGTTCAATTTACAACATGCTCGAAAGGGGATCGCCAAGATCTGAGTCGAAAATACGCTCAAAAATAAGTTCAAGTGGTTCTTCAGCACCCTAGAAAACGATATAGCGACGATAGTCGGTCGGCCGACTGATAATTTCTTGATTTCAAGACATTTTTCAACCAAACTCCTTCGATCAAACCAAAAACCCTGTCTCGTTTTCATGCGATTTAGATTTGGATTCCACACTCTAAATCTGCGTGCTAAGAGAACGCCGATGAACATTCGAGAGTTGCCAAATTTCCCGATAAACATGTATTTTTGAAGAAAGTTATGCATGTTTTTCCTTAAAATTTTCAGACTTTTTAGATAAAATTACGAACAATATCCTCCTAGAAATTGGAGTAAAAAAATCACAAATTTTCCTGAAAACTCGTGATTTGTCGAAGGAAATTTGGCAACGCCTGAAGGTTCATACGGCGTTCTTCCTTAGCAAGGCAGAAATGGCCAGCTGACTTATTATTGAAATTGATAGACAAAGAGGACAAAGGGATAAGGGGCCATCTTATCGGTCAAAACGGGTGGTTCTTACACGAGGGTCGTCCAGAAAGTAAGAAGCTACTTAAAGTAAGTTTACCTAAGTACTACCAGTACAGTTTACTTACTTTCCATACTTCCCAAACTAAGATAGTTAGAGACAATTTGTAGCAAGTTTTGAAATATCCGCTACTCTCAGCTTTGTAACCCGCTATAGATTTTTGAAAATTGGTGTTGTAGGACTCAAGAAAAAAACCCACCTCCTATCCGCATGGGTTCGCAATTTATGCGCAGCTTCATCAGTAAGTGAGTTGCTGGGTCCGTCGCTTATCGCAAGAAAGTGACTTAGAGATGGTTAAAAATCATGTAAAACGTTAGTAAGGACATTTATCTACTAGAATAAGTAAACTTACTTGCTAAGCAGCCCTCGCAGATAAAGGGGAAAAATTATGGACTAACTATAAGGTCACTCGTGAGTTGCCGTCAGTTGTCAGTCCTCAGTTCATTCCGTACCTCTATCCATTTCAAAAAATACCCGCTTCCAATACTATTATCGCTCCATTTTCTCTTCTTTGTCTATCGCTTTGTCTATGAATTTCAATAATCAGCTTACAGATCCTTTGTTTCCCCAAACATTTCGTTTCTTGCCGTTCTATTTGCCGTTGCTAGTTACAACTTAGAGACACAAGTCAGTTTCCGTGATACCACTTTTCGAACTCTGGTGTGTTGCGGAGTATCATCGTTATTTGAAGGCGCTTTGAAAAACGGTGGGAAGAAACATTCGCATTCCTAAACGGCGCGGCGCGGCGCGGCGTTCTTCCTCGTCATCGTCACAGTAGCGTTACGCGGCTACATTTTGCAATTCGGAATTACAATTTCTGGCTCATCGGTAGAAAAACTTAAGTGCATAAGGAAACTAAGGGTCTATACGTTGTTTCTAAACTGAGGCAGAAATTCCAGTTCCTAATTCCAAAATGCAGTCCAATTAGTTTGGTGGTCTAATTGACTCGATCTACGAGTCATTTGAACCAACTTATCAATGAAAACTAACAATATGGGTGAACAAGGATACAATTTTTAAAATACTTTGAAAGCAGGGCTTCGAAGCCGTTGCAGGCTCATTTTCAGCTGCAAAAACAATGAAACTAACAATAGAAAAAGTTTAGTAGCTACCTCTTTTCTTCTGCTTTTTGGTTCACAGCTTTGTCTAATCAATTTCAATAAGGAGCCCGTAGCAAATGTTTGCAGTGGACACACTTCGTCCACTCGAGTCGAAAAACGTGGGTTTTCGATAAAAAATTCGATTACGTTTCATTTAGCCACGTGGCTAAATGCAACAAAAAATGTTGCATCTTGCCACAGATTCCAGATGCTATGTGGCTAAACGAAACAAGAAAAATTATTGTGGCAAACGTGGCAAAATGCAACAAATTATGTCGCAGTTAGCCACATGGCCAAAGGACAAAACCGCGTATCTGCATTGCAGCATTACCGAACCTAATCAAAACGAACTTGACCTAACCTAACCTAACCTAACATGACCTAACGTACCATGACCTAACCTAACCTAACCTAACCTAACCTAACCTAACCTGACCTTACCTAACATGACCTAACCTAATGAAGGGAGCTGCACGCATGTGGTCAATAATTCCTCCGTATACTTTCCAATTAGTAAATTTTCATGTATTTCAGCGTAAAGTAGAATCAGTATTGCATTGGTCACTAGTGGAGGATGGTAAAATTATTATAAATAAAAATTGGTTATTTATACTTTTTAATCTATTCCAGACCCTTAAAAAAATCACTTACACTGCAGTAAAATAAAAATGGAAGGATAAATAACAATTTTTTTTCGCTGAATTTGGTGGGCCATTCCAAAGACTGTGGCTAATTGCAACAATTTTTGTTGCATTTTGCCACACTAATTTTTCTTGTTTCATTTAGCCACACGGCACCTAGAGTTTGTGGCAATTTGCAACAATTTTTGTTGCAGTTCTCCTTGTGGCTAAATGAGTCGTGGCTAAATAAACAGATACCAAAAAGACTCTCCTGCAGCATCTTAAAAAGTAAGTTGCGAAAAGTGAGGTCCCTTTCCCAATTCTTCGTTTACGGTCACGGGTCTGGGTTAGTGGCGATGATCGATTATCGATGTCACCCAACTTGAAGCTATGGTGAAGAGTCGATTATTAAGGGGTTCGTTGCGAACACTCTGTTTATCGATCCTTTTCCATAGCTTCAAATGGAAGATCAATCAATAAATCTCAAAGTACGCTACGCCACTGGTATGGATGCTTCTGAGAATTGAGCTCTTGCGTGTGCAATTTAAGTACAGCTCCCCTATGTAAAATACTAAAATTTTGCAAAAAAGACGGTGGTGGCACTAGTTTTCTCCGGAACAAACCCGAAAGCTCAAAAGAGGCCCTCAAAGTTGAGGCCGTAATGGAGGGGACACCCCACGCTCACCTGAGAGTCCCACCTCTATATCTAGTCAAACTCTCGACGTCAAGATAGGAAGCAAATATATCAACCAGGTTGCCAATTTGTTTGGGGACTCTAAATCTGAAAACACGGCAACCCTGCCAATGTATTCATTGCAACCCTAGCCTTGCATGGTGAGTTTGACTAGACATAAATGTGGACCCTCAGAGCGCGCAGGGTTGAAATTCCTCATAAGAAAATAAAATCATGTTTCATGTAAAAATATTTCATGATATGTCAAAGAAATATGTAAAATTGAAAAAGATTTTTCGAAATAAATGCAAAATGAAACGAAAGGAGACTGGATTTTGCTTTTTGGTGTTTTTTAGTGTGTGTTGCATACCCAGCCCCTGTAATTACGTCTCATATTTTTACAACTTAGTAAAATTCATGAAATATTTCACGAAAATTTTCATATTCCCATCTCGCCCATGCAACCCTGGTAGCGTGGGATATTCCCTCCATCACAGCCTCAACTTTGAGAACTTTTTTTGAGCTTTGGAATGTGGCTTTCAGTGGCACCATCGTGTTTCTCGCGAAATTTTTACGCAAGATCAAGTATTTACGATAAATCGCAAGCCCCCACACACCCACACATGCAATAGCTCCATTTTTTCCCGCGCGCGGCAAAAGTTCCTTTCCCAATTTTTCATCCTAGCGAATCTCGCCAACATCGGGATTATTGCAAAGCTCTCGAAGCGGACAAAGCGCATCTCACTCGCTCCAGCGGGCGCCCGGCAATACGGCGCACAACGGATCGAGTCAATCAGAAAAGTCGCACGTGGAATTTTTTACTAAAACTGCAAAATTTGATGTTTATTTTTTCACACTTTAAATTTTAAGGGATGCTTTTTATAGAAAATTTCACAAGAAAACCCCAACGTCTTTTGTTTAACATAGGTTGTCCAAAAAGTACCCGGACTAGTTCTCGCAACTCAAAACTACGATAGATACAGACATGATTTTTGTTTCATTTTAAAGATCATTTCAATATCTATCGATTAAAACCAAGATCATGCAGCGATATCGAATAAAAATTGACCAAGTTATGGCAATTTGAAATCAGTGAGTAAAGTTTAACCCCTAAGATTTTTAAGGAAGATTCTTCATCGACGATATTGATAATCTAAAAGTATGATCTGGTATTGTGTTTTCACCCAAAAACTTCCATATAATACTAGAACAACCTAGCAACATTGCCCCGTGGTGGTCGGCTGTCGCCAGCTGTCGTCGTCCGCCTTTGGGCCAAGAGTCCAAAGGGCAAAAATCCCCGACCGACCGGGCGCACCTCGAACGGGTGGGATGCCACACTTGAAAGCTTCGTGGATGCTCCATCAAGACAACGCGCGGCCTCGCAACTCGAACTTTACACGTGAATTGATGAGTAAAAAATGAAGTTGAAACAATCCTTCATCCTCCTTATAGCCCTGACTTGGCTCCTTGTGATTTTTGGATGTTTCCTGAGCTTCGCGGACTATAACATTTGAATCGAGGACCGAAATGCAGAATGCAGCTCAGAAACTTTTCAACTTTATCCTAGGGGAAGAATTCAGGAAAAAAAAGTTAGAGAAGTGGCAAGAGCACATGAGTAAGTGCATCCGATTTAATGGACGGTACATTGAAAAGCAAAAGCAAGTCATGGAAGATTTATGGAGGAAAGCGGAAAGGAAGATTAACTTTTTGATCCTGGTCAGCGAAAAATCTTCCTCATGACCGTAGGGGTAAACTTTACTCGCTGGTTTTAAATTACCATAACTCCGTCAATTTGTATGCGATTGCGCTGATCTTGGTCTTAATCGATAGATATTGAGTTGATCTTTAAAATGAAACCAAGATCATGTCTGTATCAATTGTGGTTTTGAAGTTACAGAACCAGTCCGGGTACTTTTGGGACAGCCTATATACGAACGGAGTTACACGCGTTTGAAGTTTCCATTTTGTCCGACCTCTCCTATTGACTCGATCTACTGTGCGGTGACGCTCTTCCGGTAGTTGTGATATGTGGCAGTCGTGGAACTAATATGCCCGCATTTGTATCCATTATTCATGGTATTCATAACTTGACTGTCGCTTCCTTTCCAGCTTCCAATAACTCTCCTCGTGAGGAGTCGCTAGGAGCTGCATGGACATAAGGAAAAACGCCATAATCAACTTTGGATGTTGCCAAATTTTCTCTGAAATATTCATTGAATTCAGGAACTTTGGATGAAATTGCGAACAAAATTATGTGAAAAATTAGAAGAAAAAATATCCATCATTTTACCGGGAAGTTCGTGTTTTATCAAAGGAACTTTGGCAACGCCTGAAGGTTCATGAGGTGTTTTTACTTAGTACGCGGCAGAGTACCTCCTCGATGAGATGGATGGAAGAGTTCGTAGAGGTTTAAATCGAGTCGACTCGCAAGTCGACCGAAAGCAACGTAACTCGTTCAGTCACCCTGTTACAGAGTCGTGTTTTGATGGTCGAATAGTAGGGATTAGCATAAGATAACAAGACGCGTCGAGGATCGAAGTTTTTGCGTCTCAAGCTCATGGAGTTATCGCCCTCTGAAAATCTCGACGACGCTGTCCGCCCTTATAAAAATTATAAACCACCATGATTACGTCACCTTCCGGCCAAAGTATCACAAGCGCCATGTGACATTTAAAAATTTCCGCTGCTATTTTATTTTTTTACGGAGAAATTGTTGGTTGAATCGGTTTGAAAAGTTCACGGAATTTTATCGGCAGCACTAAAAGAATTCAGTGAAATTTTCGGACAGCTTCGTTGAACAATTTCTCTGTAAAAAAGTCGCACAGCCCACGGTTCTTTCAGGAGCCGCCTGTTAAAAAATGCCGTTTGGTGAATTCCCCCTTGGTTCCCACTTTCGGCGAACTTGAGGCTAGAAATGCTCTGTTCAAGGATGGGTTCCAGCGGCGTTGCAGTAGATAGGGACTCTATTCTATCGTGCTAAGGAAGAACGCCGTATGAACGTTAGAGAGTTTCCAAATTTCCTTCGATAAAATGTCTTCTTTTTAAGGAAAGTTATGAGTATTTACCATTGAAATTTTCAGGATTTCTCGGTAGAATTGGGGGCAAAATTATCTGAAAAATTGGGGGGAAAAATATTCATAAGTTTACCAGGAAATCCGTGTTTTATGAAAGGCAATTTGACAGCGCCCTTAGGTTCGTACGGCGTACTTCCCTAGCACGGCAGTATTGTACTCTATGATCAGGGTGTCTACGAGTCCGGAATTTTCCGAAAGTCCGGAAATAGAACTGATTGTTCAAGGGCGGTCAGGAAGCACTGTAAAAGTGCTGAAATTCGACATGACGGTCCGGAAGTTTTATCATTCTTTTGTCATCACTGGAAAAAAACACATTGGATCTAGAGTCCAGACTGCTTGAAAACATTGATAAGAAAAAGGACTCTTGATTCAATCAGATTGAAGCTTAAATCAAAAGGAAATCCGCTCAAATTAAGAGGCTTGGTTCTTGATTTAAGCTTAAATCTGATTGAATCACGAGTATTTTTTCTTGTCGATGTTTTTAAGAGTCTGGACTCTAGATTCAATGTGTTTTCTTCTTGTGTTTTTGTCCGCAATTTGAGCAGGAAATTCGAATTTTTGAAAATTCCCGAATTTCGTCAAATCGAGGTATTGAAAAAGTACTGAATTTGTCTGTTAAGGAGGCACTAAAATAATTGGGAATGGACTGAAAAAGTTCTGTCTATAAGTACTGATTTTTGGCCAGCCTGTTTTAGTAGACACCCTGATGATGCCTATACCTACAGTGATAGTATTTAACATTCCTGCAGACTACGCTGTCTACCGGGTAAATGGACCACTAGACAAGGTACGAATTTAAGCATTCTGATACATGTTTCTTAACCAGAAATTCATGTAAAACACGATTCGCGCAACGAAAATACTGAAACCAACTCCTAACGGAGATATTAACATTTTTATTTAACATTGGTTACGAGGAATTTGAACTGCCCGCTCACAAGAAACTCAAAGCTCTACGTGAGTCAAATCGCGCACTACAACGGTTTCAGCGAGCTTCTCAATCGAGCAATGTTCATTTCCCACCATGTGTTGTTCAAACTATAAGCAATTTGCTATAGCTGAGCCAAAGCGTCAAGATCGAGGTTGCCAGATTTTTATATCGCAGAGACTGTCATGATAACGTTTAGCGCGCGATGTGAATCACGTAGAGCATTGAGTTTTCATGAGCGGGTGGTTTGAATTCACGCATCAAGAATCATTAAATATCTTCGTAAGGAGTTAATTGCGGTAATTTTTGTTGTGCGCATTATATTCTTCGTGAAATTTTGGTTATGAAACGTGTATCAGAAAGCTGAAATTCGTGCCTTATCTACTGGTCTATTCCGAGTCACCTCTCCCGCGCAGGGTATACTTCCTAAATTCGAATGTAATTTCAGTAATTTTTGTTGTGCGCATCGTGTTCTACGTGATATTTTAGTCACGAAAACATGTATCAGACTGCTGAAATTCGTACCTTGTCTAGTGGTCCATTAGAGATGTATTCCTGATGGGAGATCTGAGTCGGTCAAACTGGGGCCCAAAGCGCGTCTTATTTCGATTCCTGCAGACCACGCTGTCTACCGGGCAAATTTTACACTGAACGTCGCCGAGAAATCGCTTCAAGCACCCTTTTGATGGTGGAAACCCGTGGCTCTGCTCGGCTCTAAATCTAATAGCCTAAGTCATTTTACGGTACCGACCCTTCTTCTCGCGCGTGCTGATCCGACGTTCAGATGCAAACCCCCCCCCCCCCTCCCTCCCACGCACCACCCCCGCCGGTGCCAATCTAATCAACCGATAAAGCTGCGAAGCAGCACTCCGCTTTAAAAAGAAGAAGAAAAAAATAACAACTTTCGCTTAATGCAGCTCAGGTTTAATTTCATTTCCGCGACGTGCCCCGCCGCCGCACGTTGGATCGAGCCGATAAGAGAATCCGGACAAAATTTGGAAACTTTAAAAGCTTATAACTCCGTTTATCAGGGTGTTTACAAGACCGGAATTCCCGGAGAGTCCGGAAATAGTACTGATTTTCAAGGGGGCCCGGAAGTACTGAAAAAGTTCGGAAATTCCGGAAGAAGGTCCGGATTTTTGTGTTAATTTTTGTCGCAATTTGAGCGAGAAATTCAAATTTTTCGAATTTCGTCGACTGGAGGTTCTGAAAAAGTACTGAATTTTCTCGCTGAGGAGGGACTGAATTTCTTTGGAATGCCTTGAAAAAGTACTGATTTTTGGCCCGCCTGTTTTAGTAGACTCACTGGATAAAACTTTGAGTTTCTAAACCTAGTTCCAGTGGTTTCCTCGTGAAATTCTCCTCTAGAAGCACCCCTAAAAATTTGAAGTGTGGCGGAATATACATCAACATTTGCAGTTCTAGTCGAAAATTTTATGTTCGACCTCTCTGATTGACTCGATCCACTGTGCGGCGAACTGTTACGGCGCGCCTTTGGCGGAGACGTAACGTGAGCGGCTAAAAGATTCTTCTGATCGGAGGCCATTTATAAAATACGTAACGCCCTCTCTCCAACTTACTGTAATCATGTGTTGATAAAGCGCGTCATTAACTCGTGTATCCACCTGATCAGTTTTCGTTTAAAGAGATTTTATTGTAGGGAGTAGCACACGAAGGGAATGCACGAGCTACGACGATTGATAGCGAATCGTGCTTTTTTTGAAACTATAAAATCGATTCTGGCACGCCGATCTTCTGGCATGCTTATCATTTGACCAGATCGATCCTTTTCCCTCTGAAACGGATCGAAAGGATCGGCTCCTTTTCATAATGTTTGCGTTGTTATCGGATAATTTGGTTTATAACTCGTTTATAAAGCGGTATACTATACGTATATTCGCCAAAAGAACGTAACGGTAAAAGGGAAAAATACGATATTGAGTTGATTAATTACTCCTGAATACCGTGCTCTTTGCGTAATCTTTCTGATGATTTATAATAATACACTGTAATGTAATCTATACTATAAGCTCCGAGACCTCCTAATTTTGCGAAACTGGTAACGCTTAGTTCCAGCGTTCTACCAAGCCGATTTTTATGATTTTTGCGGTTATCGACGGGCAATTGTCTCTAGATAAGCCAACTCTTTTCAGATTTTCAAAATATGGCCTAGGTTTTTTTATATTAAGTGGTAAAGTTGCGAATTCTCCCATTTAAACAATGTAAATTTATACTTTTTGTCATAGTTCGTTTGAGCGTTCTACCGGGCCGATTTCCAAGTTTTTTGCGGTAATCGACGGGTAATTGGCCGTAGATGAGCCCGCTCTATTCAGATTTTGGAAATAGGACCCAGGTTTTTTTACAATCACGTTATAAAAGTGAGTGAATTTTCAGAATGCTCCGAGACTGCTACCGCTATGCGCGGGAGGATGCGCAGTGGTCAAGGAGGTTGCGCAGTAGCTGTGTAGCCTGCGCATCAGCTCTACACTTATCTACACAAGATTCGCTCTGCTTCCGTCAAGACGAGCGGTGGCCGAGTCGTCAAAGACGTCGGAAGCACCCACTCAGATCATGGTGTGGGTTTGATTCCCACATCCCGATATATACTTAATTATTACCTGATTATCAATGATCGTTGTTTTACTGCAATATTTCATCAAGCAGTCATTCCAAAACGCGTCCTTTAGACTTCAAAAAAAAAATGTGTTTCTTTATTCATCAAAACCAAAAAGTATTATATTCTAAAAGTAAAGTATATCTCATATCGTATTTTTTTAGGGGAAAAATAAAACTAACACCGATAGGAGGGTAAAAATAGGACCGCGAAGCGGCCCATTGACGGCGCGGAGCGCCTTCAGGGGGTTGGGCCGCGTAGCGGCCAGGGGGCGTAGCCCCCTAGTTAACGCTATCCATTATGTCCACTTAACTGTCCACCATCAGTAACGTTGATCCAGGTTTCTATTCATGTCATCAGTGACACATTGAACCTGTCCATTGTGTATACTCTAAAGTTCTTTTTATGGCAGAATTTGCTTCATTAGTGATGTCTCCGATGGTTTGATATCGAAGAGGTTTTCATAATTTTGTTCATACTCGTCATCGGTGTTTGGTTCTGGCTAATGATCCAAAAACAATGCTTATATACACTTTTCAAAACTAAAACTGAAGGAATCAGTTTTTTGGTCCTTCGTCAAAACCCTGATAAGTTGAAATAAACTGGCATCGTGTGGCGGCAGGGCCTCCTTACCTAAGCTAAGTTTTTTCTAATTTTTTGAAATTTCCTCTTTTCAATTGTCTCTTTTTTAACGATACCGTTAATTGATCCCAGAACTGCCTCAAAGTGAATCGCGCTTCATTTGAAACTTTACGAAACGTGCGTTTCCGAGCTTTAAAAACTCGTAAAAACTTCCTTAATTACGGATGAAATTGACTTCAGGACAGTTTAATTGAGAATTAAGATCGAAATTTGCATCGAGCAGCTTTTTAATGAGTTCATTAATTAATCAGAGATGCATGTTGTGAATAATATTATTACCTCCTTCATTGAAATTCTGTTCGGGGAGTGGCGAATGCAACAAAATTATGGAAACAACTTCCAGCTGGCGAGACGAACATGAGGACTCAGAATCCTTCGGGAGCTTTTGAATACCAATTAACGCATTTAGGGAGTTAGGGTTTTCAGTCTGTATCCCGTTGCGTTAAGTAAAGAGAAATATTCTTAACTCAAGCGCTATGACTTTATTAAAATCTGAAAACACTAGCTTAAATTTGTTAGTAACACAATATAACATATCAGGTCAATGTTTTGTGGCAAAACAAATGAATATGGGGAAGAAGCGTTTGATCATCATCACCGCCATAGAATACATTGAGGGGAGAGGGCTTGAAGTTTTGTCACCGGCACTTCATACTAAGTACAAGCTCCTTAAATTTCTCTTAAATAGACAGCCGATTTTGCGCAACCTCAAGAAGTCAAGGAATATTGATGCGTAATCTTGAAAATTTACTCTCAATATTTTAAGAATCAATACTGTTATCGATGACTGGTAATATTTTATAAGTAAGATACGTAAGTTAATTTAAAATCCATAATCCATGCAATATCTCCATTGTCAATATTTTATTCGAGATTTCTCAGACAATTTTGTATGCAATTTAATCTAAAATATCTGAACATGTCAAAGAAAATGTGCATGATTGTCGTCAAAAATACATGTTTTATCAAGGGAAATTTGGCAACTCTCGAGTGTTCATACGACGTTCTTCCTTAGCACGGTAGAGTGAGGGAGGAAGTTTTTTTGGATGGAATTTTGACGAGCTGGGTTAGTGATGAGCTACCAGGACGGTGGAAAAATTTCACGAAAATTAGAGTCTTGGAATTTCATGTGAATTTTTTTTTTTTTTTTTGGGGGGGGGGGGGCGTTCAGGTACTACGCAACGCATTAGGGGAAGAGGAGGGCTTGAGCCAGCGTTACGTAACATGTCCTAGCCGAGCGAAAAAAAACTTTGAAAAAACGTGCAAGTAATTGAAAATCTAATAATGTATTTTCATACCTTTGTTGATCTCTTACTGTCGCGTCCTATGTTAGCGAAATATTTTTGAAAACATAGATTTTATTCGTTTCTTACAAGGTGGAATGGGGCCGGGCAGCTGCCTCACCCTAAATTGGAAGAAGTGCATTTGTATACCTAAAGGTAGGTGCAATTAGACAGCTAAAGCCAGTGTCTAATGGATCCTAAATGTATAATTCTCATCCTAATTTTGTTGATAATCGGTCTTTATACCTACAGTTCTTTATTTACAAAATTTTGATGAATTGATATACTAATCAATTTTGGCGTGTGGTTGTCTACCCCCCATCCTCTCGTACTGTAATGGTTAAATTTGAATTTTTTTGTGTGCAGGTGTGATGTTGGTGGAAATCGCGTGGCTTACCGTGGGAGTGGTGTGGCTGGTTGTCAATTACAAGACCTGTCCCATCGAAAGCGCCAAGGAAGTCATTCTCGGTAAGTTTTCGGAGTCGTGTGTTCTCTCTACTTCCATCTTAAAGGAACTTAGCAAAGCCCTGTTGAGCTTCTCTGTATCAAGTCAAATAGACGGATAGAGTCAAGGATCCCTGAGGCCCGCCGTATAACGAGTTTCGGGCGCTTGGAAACGAGCGGTTTCATTTTCAAGCTAAGTTAAGAAGCTTATCGATGGTGAAACTACCAAACCACGTATCTCGGTTTGCGACGTCGCAGACTTCCTGTCATACTTTATTTTTTAAATGAAAAACTACGTAATGTCCAGTCTTGAGAATTTCTGTGATTTTTCCTCTTTGTGCGAAGAAAATTCTGTGAAAATTTCAAGGAATGATGTTGATTTGGTCTATTTCAAAAAAATAAAATGTGAGCGTAGATTTTTAAACACCGCAAACGAGATACGTGGTTTGGTAATTTCACCGTCGTTATGCAAGTTGAGTCGAGTGATATGTCACGAACAGGGTGGCAAATTTTCATGAAATTTCTTAAATTTTACACTGGAAAAAGAAACACATTGGATCTAGAGTCCAGACTCTTGAAAACATTGACAAGAAAAAATACTCTTGATTCAATCGGATTTTTGCTTGAATCAAAATGAAATCCGCTTCAATTAAGAGGCTTGGTTCTTGATTTAAGCTGGATTCTGATTGAATCAAGAGTACTTTTTCTTGTCGATGTTTTTAAGAGTCTGGACTCTGGAGAACAGGGGGGGGGGGGGGGGGAAACAATGTATTTTCGGAAACCGGACTCGATGAAATGTATGGCATACTTTTTTTTTATTATCAGCCTAAATTTTGCGTGAAATACTTTCCGGAAACCAACCTTAAATGGAATACATTTTCCATATTTTCGATCATCAGCCCAACCCTAAATAATTATCAAAACTCTGCCAATTTCACTTGAAAATATTATTTTCTTCATTTTGATCATTTCCTTTCGTTTCACTTTTGAAAGGAAGAAGCATAAGAATGCGGAGGTCCACTAAAAAAATATTTTTTGTTTCATCGTGAAATTTTACGAGAAAACCAAGGAAACCTTTTTTAAAACCTTCACGTTCAGTCTTAACTTAGCGACTTTACTTAGTGACTTTTTAAACTCACTAGCTTTTGTCCGACTTCTTTCATGGATCGTATTCGATAGTGGTTCAATGTATCGTTTGGCTCAAAGCAATAGAGCATGACCTTTAACCAAAAATTTAGAATTTAAGTTGAAAAAGCTGAAAATGAGAAAATTCCTAACAATTCAGCTTTTCATCGCCATTTTGTGCTTATAAGAATCAAAAATCTATCACAAAAACCCGTTCTTTCAGATTACTCAGTTGACTTTTGAGGCTATGTTTACTAGCGGAGCCAATCGATATTGATACAATCTCACCTGTTTGATGTATCGAATACGATCCATTGATTCGTTCCACTGATAACGAGAGTCCCTTTATACTGAGAGTCAAGACAATGTGAATCCATTTCTGATTGGTTCCCGTATTTTAGGCCTTCACAGTGTCACAAACGGGAATAAAGATTACATTTTTGCCAATTGCAAAGATTATAATCTGGAATGGACCAGGGCATTATGAGTTCGGCAAGGAACAAACGGAATGAGAGCAAAATGAGAGAAGGAACGGAGAGAGGACTTTGAGAATGAGCCGATCAAAGATTACGAAAAACGTTCAATTTCTGTAATCTTTATTCCCGTTTGTGACTCCATGGAGGGGGTGTTGTCTTGACTCTCAGTATAAAGGGACTCCACTGTTAACTAGCGAGAAACTTGATTCGCCTTAACATACAAGGTTATGCAATCTGAGCTACCCAAGAGATGATACAGGGTGTTTCAGACCACCCGTACCAGGCCTTTTTCTCGGTTGGTATAGGTCGTACGAAGTCGGAGACCGCGGGGTTGAATAGGGAATTGACCCCAAGGAATACGAATTTTGTGGTCCCGAAACCCCCCCACCCCCCCTTGGGGGGTAACGTAGGGGTCACGATGCTGAAAGTCACGGTTCCCGACCGAATTGCGGATCGATCGCATCAGAATTGAAAAGTACGGAAAATTTCACGTGGAATCGACCCCTAAAAATCCAAAATCGGACCATCCAAGGCCCAAAAATGACCCCCTAAAGAGGGGGACAGTACCCCCCTCCATAATTTCTCTTTGGTCTCAAAATTGACGTAAATTCTCCAGAAAAAGACGGTTTCCCAGATAATCGACCTCGAGAAATCCAAATTTCATGGTCCCGAAGCTCCTCTAGCCTCCCTTGGAGGGTAAACGGGGGGGCCCAATTTTAAAAATCGGGGCTCCTTTCTGAATCGCAAATTGATTGCATCCAAATTGAGGAGCAGAACACATTTACATCTTAAGTGACTCCTTAGAGTTCTAATTGACCCCCCTGAACGGCAGAAAGTAACCCACTGAGGAAGGGGGCCTCGCCCCCGCCAAAAATTTCTCAGGATTCCTCTTTGGTCGCAAAATTGACGTCGATTCTCCAGAAAAAGACGGTTTCCCATGTAATCGACCCCGAGGAGCTCAGGGAACATGAAATTTAGAGTCCTCGGGGTCGATTACATGGGAAACCGTCTTTTTCTGGAGAATCGACGTCAATTTTGCGACCAAAGAGGAATCCTGAGAAATTTTTGGCGGGGGCGAGGCCCCCTTCCTCAGTGGGTTACTTTCTGCCGTTCAGGGGGGTCAATTAGAACTCTAAGGAGTCACTTAAGATGTAAATGTGTTCTGCTCCTCAATTTGGATGCAATCAATTTGCGATTCAGAAAGGAGCCCCGATTTTTAAAATTGGGCCCCCCCGTTTACCCTCCAAGGGAGGCTAGAGGAGCTTCGGGACCATGAAATTTGGATTTCTCGAGGTCGATTATCTGGGAAACCGTCTTTTTCTGGAGAATTTACGTCAATTTTGAGACCAAAGAGAAATTATGGAGGGGGGTACTGTCCCCCTCTTTAGGGGGTCATTTTTGGGCCTTGGATGGTCCGATTTTGGATTTTTAGGGGTCGATTCCACGTGAAATTTTCCGTACTTTTCAATTCTGATGCGATCGATCCGCAATTCGGTCGGGAACCGTGACTTTCAGCATCGTGACCCCTACGTTACCCCCCAAGGGGGGGTGGGGGGGTTTCGGGACCACAAAATTCGTATTCCTTGGGGTCAATTCCCTATTCAACCCCGCGGTCTCCGACTTCGTACGACCTATACCAACCGAGAAAAAGGCCTGGTACGGGTGGTCTATAGAGGAAAAATTATGGCAGGTGTGTTGCATCTTGGAGCTTTGTTTACCCTGTGACGTAGGTCGTCACAACCTGGCCAGCGGAATCCGGAATTCAAAATATGAAAAACGGACCATAATGTCCGATTTTTTTAAGTTAAATCAACTCATTATATAATTTCAAGCACTTTTTATAGAATGACTTTTTTCCTTAAATTACACCATTTCCAAGAAAATCGACAGGATAACGTCGCTGTACCGACCTACGTCATCAAATCATCAAAAAATTTCCAAGATGCCCCAAATGCAAACACCTCCTTTTTTTCTCCATGCCATCATACAGCCGTGTATTCATTGAGTCATCAGGGTGTTTACAAGTCCGAAATTTCCGGAAAGTCCGGAAATAGTACTGATTTTCAAGAGCGGTCCGGAAGTACCGAAAAAGTGCCAAAATTCCGCAAGAAGGTCGGGAATTTTGTTCATTTTTTGTCATTTGTGTCGCAATTTGAACGAGAATTTCGAATTTCGTCAATTTTAGGTACTGAAAGAGTACCGAATGTTTCTATTGAGGAGGTACTGAATTTCTAGGGTTGCACTGAAAAAGTATTGTAAAAGTACTGATTTTTTGTCAGCCTGTTTTAGTAGACACCCTGAAGCCGTAAGTTCGCGAAAAATGACGTAGTTTCTGGCAAGACAGCAGTAAGTGACAATTTTCTTCCAGGGAGCCAATAAAAACAGTGCTTTCAAGTAAAATTTCGCCCTTCTCTGCCGATTTCTAACCCGAAACTATCTTGCCTATTAATAACCTAGCATGAAAATGAAAAATATCCTTTTCATATAATGGTCATATTGACATGAATAGACTGGAGTACCTAGAGTATGGTCATTTCTGCCGTGATAGCGAAGATAGCCGTAAGTGCAAACCGGAGTTTTGAGAAAACGGGCTCAGAAGCGTCTAACAGGAAAATTTGATTGAAAGACGCCTCCGTTTTTTGTCAAATTGCAACTAATCATCCGAAAGACTCCTAGGAATCGTTTGAACGATTCATTCATTTATTTATTTATTGCACCGACTAAAACATATAAAATGTTATGATACAATTACAAAAGGATTAAAAGTACAACTAGTCACAAAATCATGAACTTAGTGTTAGAAATCATCAATATCATAAATGCACTTAGGCACAAGGAATTCAAATAGGTAGTGCTTGAAACTACTAATTGTTTCACACTTTTTAATTTCATTAGGTAATTTATTAAAAAGTTTAATACCTGTATTTAAAAAGGATTTTTGAGTAAAGGCATTCTCATTTTTCAATACACTTAGCATATTCCTATTTCTTGTGGGATAATCATGTATATCGGATTGTTTCTGGTAGTCAGATTGATGAGTAAATACATATAGACAGGTATGAAAGATATATAGTGAGGGGATTGTAAGAAGTTTTTTATTTACAAATAAGTTCTTACAAGAGGCATCTTTCGAAAGATTAAATATTGTTCTGAGTAGCTTTTTTGGGATGATGAAAATTGTTTCAATATGCGTTTTACTGGTGAAGTACAGGATTGAATATCTGACTAACGAAAGAAATAGGAAGTGGTAAAGATTTAGTAAAGATTTAGTAGAGAAAGAGTTTCTAAGTATTCTAAATTTGAAGATAATTGAATGAAGTTTATTAGAAATTGCTGATAGTTGTGTATTGAATTTTAAGTCTTGATCGAAGAAAATTCCTAGAAATTTTCGAGAGTCAACTATGTTCAGGCTGATATTATTAATCATAATTGCGCTTCGATTAAATCTAGATTTTGGACAATTGAATATCATAAGACATGTTTTATCAAAATTAGGAATCATATAATTGTCAAAGAACCAGTCAGTTAGCTTTTGAAAAATTACATTGAGCTTAAAAAAAATTTCATTAATATTTGTCCCTGAGATTATTATTGATACATCATCTGCAAATAGTATTGTGATGCCGAGTTCTTTGGGGAGTGCATCAATAATATCATTAATATAGACGAGGAAGAGGAGAGGTCCTAGGACTGAGCTTTGGGGGACTCCGACTTTGACGGCCTCATAAAGGGATTTTATCCATTTACTGTTTGGGTATTTTAGGAGAAGAGCCTGTAATCTATGTTTTAAGTAGGAGCACATTAGTTTGAGATATGATTCATCAAATCCATAGTGTTTTAGTTTATATAGTAGTAATTCATGATTTACTGTATCAAACGCAGCACTGAGATCACAATACAATATGACCGTAATCAGTTTCTTTCTGTAGTTCTGATGTAATATTCTGAGTTTTTCTTGGATTGCCGTATGGGTGCTCTTGCCTGGGATAAATCCGTGCTGGTTACTGTGAAATAAATGATTCTTGACAAAGAATTTTACGATCTGTTTATGGATTATTTTCTCAAATATTTTATTAATTGGATTATTAATAGCTATGGGTCTGTAATTTTCCATGAGGTATTTTGGGCCTTTTTTATGCGAAGGGATGATTGTCGACTTCTTAAGTTCATTTGGATAAGTGGATGAATTTACAATTAAATCAAAAATCTTCGTTAGAGGTTTGCTGATTTCTTCATTTACCAGTTTAATAAAGTTCATGGGAGTTTTGGAATGGGTTGTCGATTTACTATTTTTTAATTCTTTGATTTTTGATTCAATATTTGAAAAGGACACTTTTTTAATGCTTAAAGTGTGCTGTATCTGATTTTCGGGTAGTTTTGGTTGATTTGTTCGTGGCTTGTTATTTTTATACGTTTCCTCAAGTAATTTGGGGACTTTGGAGATGAAGTATTCATTGAATTTTTGGGCTAAGATTTCGTTATTAGTTACAGGTAGTCCATCTATTAGTATATCATTGATTTTATCATTCTTAGATTTACCTATTATAGAGTTAACTAATCTCCATGTTGTTTTATCAGGGTTATCATTTTTTTCAATGATTTTTTCGGTGTACTTTCTTTTCGCTTCACGCAAAACTTTTCTATAGATTTTGACATAATCAGAGTAAAATTCAGCAAGCACTTTGTTTGAGTACAATCTTAACCAAATTCAAAGTTCAAAATCGACAATTTTATTTCAATTACATAAAAAGGGTATTCTTCGTTTTCATGTTAGGCTTGTGCTAAGCAAGGCAGCTGCGAGTGCTATTATCTGTATGCTTTTGTGGACACACAACAAACATATTTTCAGGTTAGAAATTTGTAGAAGAGGGCGGCACTTTGCTTGAAAGCACTGTTTCCATTGGCTTTTTGGAGGAATAATGTCACTTCCGGCTGTTTTGCGTGAAACGACGTCATTTTTTGCGCACTTACGGTTTTCTCATATGTCCGCTCACTTACAATGAAGATGAATTTTGCCGTTGAATTTCAATTCGATAAACTTCTAAGGTGATGTAGGCCGGCTAGGTTGGCCTAGTGGTCAGCGCGTCTGACTCTAGGTCAACAAGTCCCGAGGTCGAAACCCGGTAGTGGTTTCAAATTTTCTCGGAACTGACGAGTAGATCTGCTGAAACAGACCCTACTCTGCCTTTATCCCTGAAAATTCGAAAAACCTGGAGAATGGATGTATACTACCAGGGTGTCTAGCATCAGGATTTTCCCGATTCTATCAGGATTTGAGGTCAATCAGGATTTGACCCCGATTTCATCAGGATTTGAGAAACAATCTGTCGTTAAATCAGGATTTGAGAAAAGTCGGCCGTCCAGTCAGATTTTTTTATCGAGCTATTATTGTGAAGTTACATTACATTAATTTTTCTCCGCAAAAAATAAGGAGATTCAGATTTGGAAAAACTAAGAAATCAGGATTTAGCAGTCAAAAATCAGGAAAAATCAGGATTTCGTCAGGATCTCCCATATTGAAAAACAACTAGACCCCCTGCTAACCATACGCGGTGGCTGTTTGTCTTACAACTAAGGCTAAAGTTAACGCAACCTGCAGAGGGCTCCAGCTCTTGATTTAAAAAAAAAACAAGCAGGAAGCTCCAACGCATTCGCGTCGAAAAGCGGCTCTGGCGACGGTAGGTAGTTGTTACGCGTTTACGGTTTCCTTAGTAACCTTTGTTTGCTATCAGCTGATGTCGAGTAGTATGACTAGGAAGCTCCAACCACGGCATTCTTCGAAAAAAGCGCGAAAACTTATAGATTTGAATTTTCAAATTTTAAACGTAAAGTACATTTTTTCCAGTGCGAGATTAAAGCACAGACCCGTTTTGAATTATTGACAGTATTACCATGATTCCAAAAATACACTACACAACATAGCATTCGCTCACAGGAAAAAGATATCAATTAAAATAAAATCAGTCCCCCCTAAACAGCAGAAAATGGCGCCGATTCCCATCAACCAACACGCGGTCTCTCCAATGTAACATGGTCCGTTGATACTCCCCAGCTGGGACCGTCCGGAATAGCAGCTCTAGTGCAAGCACCAGAGCCGCTAAAAAAGGGTGATGTAAATTAAAAAGTGAGGTGAGTCAATAGAACTTCCTAGCGTTTGGAAACTAAATTTCAAGGACGTGGGGGAGTAAATTTAAAGGAAGTCGACAAGTTACGGTATAAGGACGAGAAACGCAACTTTATTCAACTTTTTTCCTCGCAGAAGCATACTAAGTCGGTTTAAATGGTAAAAGTTATTGTTGAGTCTTTTTCCTGTTGGTTCACCCAATTAACTCAAAGGCTTCCTCTACTCCACTGCGCCATTATTACGTATGTTCATCAGGTAAAATCAGCGTATTTTTCACTTCTCTCTCTCGGAAAATCTCAGACTTTTTCGTAAAAACCTCTACGATCGTTTCACTCCATTACAAGGTCAACTAGTCTGCCGTGCTAAGGAAGAACGCCGTATGAACATTCGAGAGTTGCCAAATTTTTTTCGATAAAATGCGCATTTTTTAGGAAAGTTAAGAATGTTTTTCCTTGAAATTTTTTAGAATCTTCAGGTAAAATTGTGAACTAAATTATCTGAAAAATTGGGAGGAAAATATTCTTTTTATCAGAAAAGTCGCGCTTTATCAAAGGAAATTTGGCAACGCCTGAAGGTGCATAAGACGTTTTTCCCTAGCCAGCAGTAGTAACCTGCGCGCTCTTTTAAATTGCATCCTACTCAGCGGTTTGCATTCAATTCAGACCGAATTAATTCTGCTCAGTAACTGCGCAGTAAAATAAACTAACTTCGATTCATACCAGCTGCGTCGTAAGTAACAACCACGCAGAAATATTGATTTTGTAAATGTGAACTTCTGCGGGCTAATTATTAAAATTGATAGACAAAGCGATAGACAAAGAAGACTTAGGGAGTGTGGAGCGATCCTGTTGGTTGCAATGGGTGGTTCCTATAGACTGAGGGAGAAACTGATGAACTAACGGACCACTAGACAAGGTACAAATTTAAGCATTCTGATACATGTTTCTTAACCAGAATTTCACGTAAAACACGATTCCTCGAAACGAAAATTACTTAAACCAACTCCTAACGAAGATATTAACGTTTTTAATTCACATTGGTTACAAGGAATTTGAACTGCCCGCTCACAAGAAACTCAAAGCTCTACGTGAGTAAAATCGCCCACTACAACGGTTTCAGCAAGCTTCTCAATCGAGCAATGTTCATTTCCCACCATGTGTTGTTTAAACTATTAACAATTTGCTATAGCTGAGCCAAAGCGTCAAGATTGAGGTTGCCAGATTTGTATATCCTAGAGACTGTCATGATAACGTTTAGCGCGCGACGTGAATCACGTAGAGCATTGAGTTTTCATGAGCGGGTGGTTTGAATTCACGCATGAAGAATCATTAAATATCTTCGTAAGGAGTTAATTTCGGTAATTTTCGTTGTAAGCATCGTGTTTTACGTGAAATTTTGGTTAAGAAACATGTATCAGAGTGCTAAAACTCGTATCTTATCTAGTGGTCCATTCACCGCAAACTGTGCCAAATTCAACACAAAATTTGTGATACTTTGTGTTTCATTTCCTATATTGAAATTGACCAAAAGTAACACAAGAACACACATATTTTATCAGTGTAGTGGCCCATTGTGTAGACGGCGACGTCCCATTTCTGAAAACCTTAGGAAGTTTTTACGGTTCCGTCTTTTTTATGGGATCCGATTCAAATGTCAGAGGGGCTCGCGAACGGTGAAATGACGCAGTGCTGATCCCACTCGTCGCGGAACAATGAGTGCGAGTTTTCCGCGCTACGTGCGCCTCGTGCCGAAGCTGAAAAGTGCACGGATACACTCACAATCGCAATACGCCCGCAATACAGCGCCACAATGAGCGCTACAGTTTCACCGGCTTCAATCGCCGATGATTGGGTTTTTGCGGCGACACCGCCTCACAGTGGAACGAGCCATCGGGGGAACTCGAACACAGTGCTTCCATTCCACGTCTGAATAAAGTTCCCGGGTTCGAAACTTTCTTGTTTCAATTTCCCCCACTTCATGACCGTTAAAAGTAGTTCCGGAATTCCTTTTAGATTTGTCAGAAGTTTCGAGAAAGTTCCGGAAAATGCAAAAGATCCCGAAAATATAGAGAATTTCAAAATGTCCGCACTGGAAAAAAAAAAAAAAACCAAAAAAAAAATCACATTGGATCTAGAGTCCAGACTCTTGAAAACATTGACAAGAAAAAATACTCTTAATTCAATCAGATTTAAGCTTAAATCAAAAGGAAATCCGCTCAAATTAAGAGGCTTGGTTCTTGATTTAAGCGTTAATCCGATTGAATCAAGAGTATTTTTTCTTGTCGATGTTTGGACTCTGGACTCTAGATCCAATGCGTTTTTTTCCCCAGTGTGTCCGAAAAAAGTTCCCGGGTTCGAAACTTTCTTGTTTCAATTTCCCCCACTTCATGAACGTTAAAAGTAGTTCCGGAATTCGTTTTAGATGTTTTCAGAAGTTTCGAGGAAGTTTCGGAAAGTGCAAAAGATCCGGAGCATATCGAGAATTTCAAAATGTCCGAGATAATTCAGGAAAATCTCAAAAATTCCGGAAATCGGAACTAGTTCCGGGGAAATGGGAGCACTGGTCGGACATGACATTCTTGATTGGAGGACTACGCACGGATCACCAAGAGACGCACTGGAAAAAGAAAACACATTAGATCTAGAGTCCTGACTCTTATAAACATCGGCAAGAAAAAATACTCTTGATTCAATCAGATTTAAGCTTAAATCAAAAGGAAATCCGCTCAAATTAAGAGGCTTGGTTCTTGATTTAAGCGATAATCCGATTGAATCAAGAGTATTTTTTCTTGTCGATGTTTGGACTCTGGACTCTAGATCCAATGCGTTTTTTTCCCCAGTGTGTCCGAAAAAAGTTCCCGGGTTCGAAACTTTCTTGTTTCAATTTCCCCCACTTCATGAACGTTAAAAGTAGTTCCGGAATTATTTTTAGATGTTTTCAGAAGTTTTCAGAAAGTTCCGGAAAATGCAAAAGATCCGGAGCATATCGAGAATTTCAAAATGTCCGAGATAATTCAGGAAAATCTAAAAAATTCCGGAAATCGGAACTAGTTCCGGGGAAATGGGAGCACTGGTCGGACATGACATTCTTGATTGGAGGACTACGCACGGATCACCAAGAGACGCACTGGAAAAAGAAAACACATTAGATCTAGAGTCCTGACTCTTATAATCATCGGCAAGAAAAAATACTCTTGATTCAATCAGATTTAAGCTTAAATCAAGAACCAAGCCTCTTAATTTGAGCGGATCTCCTTTTGATTTAAGCTTAAATCTGATTGAATCAAGAGTCTTTTTTCTTGCCGATGTTTATAAGAGTCAGGACTCTAGATCTAATGTGTTTTCTTTTTCCAGTGCGTCTCTTGGTGATCCGTGCGTAGTCCTCCAATCAAGAATGTCATGTCCGACCAGTGCTCCCATTTCCCCGGAACTAGTTCCGATTTCCGGAATTTTTGAGATTTTCCTGAATTATCTCGGACATTTTGAAATTCTCGATATGCTCCGGATCTTTTGCACTTTCCGAAACTTCCTCGAAACTTCTGAAAACATCTAAAACGAATTCCGGAACTACTTTTAACGTTCATGAAGTGGGGGAAATTGAAACAAGAAAGTTTCGAACCCGGGAACTTTTTTCGGACACACTGGGGAAAAAAAACGCATTGGATCTAGAGTCCAGAGTCCAAACATCGACAAGAAAAAATACTCTTGATTCAATCGGATTATCGCTTAAATCAAGAACCAAGCCTCTTAATTTGAGCGGATTTCCTTTTGATTTAAGCTTAAATCTGATTGAATCAAGAGTATTTTTTCTTGCCGATGTTTATAAGAGTCAGGACTCTAGATCTAATGTGTTTTCTTTTTCCAGTGCGTCTCTTGGTGATCCGTGCGTAGTCCTCCAATCAAGAATGTCATGTCCGACCAGTGCTCCCATTTCCCCGGAACTAGTTCCGATTTCCGGAATTTTTGAGATTTTCCTGAATTATCTCGGACATTTTGAAATTCTCGATATGCTCCGGATCTTTTGCACTTTCCGAAACTTCCTCGAAACTTCTGAAAACATCTAAAACGAATTCCGGAACTACTTTTAACGTTCATGAAGTGGGGGAAATTGAAACAGAAAGTTTCGAACCCGGGAACTTTTTTCGGACACACTGGGGAAAAAAACGCATTGGATCTAGAGTCCAGAGTCCAAACATCGACAAGAAAAAATACTCTTGATTCAATCAGATTTAAGCTTAAATCAAGAACCAAGCCTCTTAATTTGAGCGGATCTCCTTTTGATTTAAGCTTAAATCTGATTGAATCAAGAGTCTTTTTTCTTGTCAATGTTTTCAAGAGTCTGGACTCTAGATCCAATGTGGTTTTTTTCCAGTGCGGGTCACTAAAGATTCATTCTTTTAACTGAAAAGCTTCATATGGGTATCTTATTTGTAAATAATGAGGGGATATCAAGCCTTGATACCTTTTTTTACGAGTTTATTCTCCTACGAGGCCTTTCGATTACAATCAATCAGCATCAGGCAGGACACTATCACATGTCAAATTGGTCTCAATGGTTATGGTTGCCGCAGTCAGGGAAAACCGGGAAATGTCAGGGAAATTTTAAAAGTCAGGAAAAACCTGTGAATGTCAAGAAAATGACTAGAAAATGATAACGGTGTGAAGTGCAGCGTCCACACACTTATCACTCGTCTCCGATAGAAAGCGCGTGTCAGAAGGCCACAAAAGCGCCTTCAAATAACATGATACTCCGCAACACACCGGAGATCGTAAAGTGGTATCACGGAAACTTGCCAATATCTTATGGAGTGGGCATTGCGACTAGTAACGCAGTTGGATTGAGTTGACCAGCGCGGAACTAAGCTCTTTGGGAAACAAAAGGTCTATACGCTGATTATTGAAATTGATAGACAAAGGTATAGACAAAGTAGACAAAAAGATAATGGAGGGATCCTAACGGTTGAAACTAACAGGTGGTTGCAATGGACAAAGGTAATAAGCACTATAATAACTAACGGCTACCCACGAGAGGCCTTATAGTTAGTCAATCGTTGTCCCCCTTAGTCTAATAACAACCATCCGTTCACGTAAAAGAATCTTGTCCATCGCTTTGTCTATCAAATTCAATTATTAGCCCGTAGCCTCGCTTTTCTCTACATTGGCACATTAAAGTTAGACTTTCAAAGCTCATCATTAACTGATTAACGGTCGAAATTAAACTGACGCCAAATTGCTCGGCATACCGTTCGAAATACTCTACAAATTTTGATGTTCAATGCTATAATGATGTTCAAAGATGTTAAATGTATAATTTAGCCATACATTTGGAATTTAAATGGGTGTTACAGGATTTTTCACGTGGAAACCAGGAACCACTTTAAAACGCCACAGTTTGGTATTGTCTAAGATTCAAGAGAGGGTCTGCCGTCAGTAAAAACCGGAAAATATCAGGAAATATTGAGAGTTTCAAGCATTTCATCTAACTCATCAAATATGTTGGTTCGTGAAGTCAAATGAGTTCATTCATTAGTGGGTGAAAAATTAGGAATTCTCGTCTAAAATATCAGGAGAATCCAAAATCAAATTTCAGTAGACACCCTGTGTAAGCTTTTCAAGTTTCCAAACGGACTGCATTTTCAAATTGAATCGGCACGTGCGAAAACAGCTTATGTCCATTTTTTCAGTTTTCAGTTTTTTTGAGTTAATACTTTTAAAGAGTTGACACAACCATAAAAGTGATGAAAGGACTTGTTTTGGGATTAAGATAACCCGACGACGATTATGAACGCCACTGTCGTGGTTGCATCCAACTCCGAAAAGTATTATCAACTTAAAAAGACTGAAGACTGGAAAAATTGACATTAGCGGTTTTCGCACGTTCCGATTGAATAAAGAACTACAATTTTTTACTCGATTCAGGAACAATATAAGTACCATTAATTTCCCTGCACTGGAAAAAAACACATTGGATCTAGATTCCAGACTCTTAAAAACATCGACATGAAAAAGTACGCTTGATTCAATCAGAATCTAGCTTAAATCAAGAACCAAGCCTCTTAATTTAAGCGAATTTCGTTTTGATTCAAGCAAAAATCCGATTGAATCAAGAGTATTTTTTCTTGTCAATGTTTTCAAGAGTCTGGACTCTAGATCTGGTGGCAAGTCATTTTTCCTAAAACATTTTTTCCTACTGCAATTTTTCCTAATACTTTTTTCCTACTCGTTTTTTGTTCCATCACAGTTACTCCTACGAGTGAGATGTCCTACTGGCTTTTTTCCTAGGGGCATTTGTCCGAAATTCAATTTTAAAACTAGGGGATCGAGAAAGTAGAAAAAACAACATAGGTACCTCACAAGTTAAAATTGTGGCCGCATGCCCGTAAGTAGTGGAGCTTCATCCTCCTCCTTATATTGAGGATATAGAAGGCTCAGCTTGTAATGTCTCCTGTTCACGCACTTATATTCGGCTCGCTGAGAAAACTTTACTCTTTCTGAAAAATTTCCCTCTACTCTACTCATGTTTACGTTTCAATTATTATTGAATTATTAGGACAAACACCCTTAGGAAAAAAGCCAGTGGGACATCTCACTCGTAGGACTTACTGTAATAGGACAAAAAACGAGTAGGAAAAAAGTAATAGGAAAACCTGATGTAGGAAAAAAAAATTTAGGAAAAATGACCTAGCACCCTAGATCTAATGTGTTTTTTTCCAGTGTAGGTGCAGCATGAGTGTTTTTAAAGATGAGCCATGAATTGTAGTTCCCAATTGCAAAATGCGGTCCAAATCGTGTCCAACCTCTCCTATTGGCTTATTCCACTGTGCGCCTCGTTGAACGAGCCACCGTTTTCAGGAAGAACCGCGGATTTTCACAAGGTTTTTACTGAAGTCGGGTTGTTTTTGCCAACCGCGGCACTTTTGTTCCGCGTTCAGGCGCCCCCGTGTCGTTTTCCGCGCCATGGCCCCATTGACGCTATCCCTGCAAATTCGATTCTTCTGAATTCGATTTGATTAATGAGGGCTTCTCTCGGTATTCGGGAGGGGAGAGGGGAGGGGGGGGCAACGCACCGATGGGAAAAAAGGTCTGATGATGCCGGTGGTTTTTACTTGAAAGTTCAGGAATGAGAATGTTATGCGTCTATGATAAAATCCAGCGGGTCCGTTTCTTGCAGGGCGTCTAGCAACTTACAAAACCGGGAATATTGGAGATCATCACACTGAAAAGAGTATGGTAACATCTACTATAAGTCTACTAGAATGTTTACACAGTGATACTATTTAGTGAAAATAACCAGAATTATGGTAGTAATTCACCAGAAATCTGGTGATACTTATCACGATATGGTACATGCTACCGTGGAGTCTAGTGTTTATTACCATACTTGTATCATTGTGTCAGAGTATGGTAAAATCTACCATTTTTCTTTTTTAGTGTAGGAGCAACTTAGACGAAAAATTTTAGGTATTGGAGTTTGCGAAAAATTAGAAAATTAGTAATAGGAAAACTGCAAAAATGGTCTTCTTGCGAAGAGTTCCTTCTGAGAAATTTTCTGCTATGATACATTGTTTCCAAAAAATTTAAAATGGCGTTTACGGCGTTTTCCGCGTTACACGGCAGAATAGTATGCCTTCATATCCCGTTTATCTTCTTTGTCTACAGCTCTGTCCACCAATTTCAACAATCAGCCCGCAGGATGGATGAAAGGGGCCTTTCACCAATAATGTCTCTAATATTCACCGTGATAAACTTTCACGACGTCCTTTTTTTACGATGTTTCCCGTCGTAAAATTAGGACACAAACGCGAGCCTCTCTTCCCCCGATGCGTATACTGCCGTGCTAAGGAAGAACGCCGCATGAGCCTTCAGACGTTGCCAAGTTTCCTCCGATAAAAACCGAATTTACCGGCGAAAATTGCGAATATTATTTTCCAAAATTTTCAGGCAATTTTGTACGCAATTTAATCTAATACCTCTGAAAATTTCGAAAAACAATGTGCATGAATGTCGTCAAAAATACCTGTTTTATCAAGGGTAATTTGGCAACTCTCGAACGTTCATACGGCGTTTTTCCTTCGCACGGGCCACGCATTTAATTGACCGCGTTTGAGAGTCCGCGAGAGAAATGGTGACCCTCGATGAAATCCCCGGCCGAAACGCGGACTCATCGATAACGAACCCTTTTATTTTTATCGCGTCGCAAACCCTAATTTATCATCTAGAGCAATTAATTTAACGCAGAAGGGGGTGGGGGGAGGGTTGATTCTATGAATCAAAGTGATCAAGACAAACTATCCGAAAATAAACCGCGATGGCGCCATCGCCGGGGCTCCCGTGCCGAGGAAGAACGCCGTATGGACCTTCAGACGTTGCCAAATTTCCATAGATAAAATGGGAAATTTTAGAAATTTGTCAATATTTTCCTCCTTCAATTTTTAAAAGAACTTCGTTCGCGGTCAGATCCAAAGTCTCTGATAATTTCAAGAGAAAATATGCGCAAATCTCTTTGAAAACAACAGTACACGCAAGTAGCCCGAATAATTTAGAGGTGGTTTCAACCCCCTCCTTGACCAGGAAACAATACTATACAACAAATCGTAAAAATCAAAATACCTACTTTTGTAATCACAAATGGGGGTCTAGTGATTTTGATTTTACAATATTTTTTATATATTAGCGGCTCTGGTGCTTGCACTAGAGCTGCTATTCCGGACGGTCCCAGCTGGGGAGTATCAACGGACCATGTTACATTGGAGAGACCGCGTGTTGGTTGATGGGAATCGGCGCCATTTTCTGCTGTTTAGGGGGGGCTGATTTTATTTTAATTGATATCTTTTTCCTGTGAGCGAATGCTATGTTGTGTAGTGTATTTTTGGAATCATGGTGATACTGTCAATAATTCAAAACGGGTCTGTGCTTTAATCTCGCACTGGAAAAAATGTACTTTACGTTTAAAATTTGAAAATTCAAATCTATAAGTTTTCGCGCTTTTTTCGAAGAATGCCGTGGTTGGAGCTTCCTAGTCATACTACTCGACATCAGCTGATAGCAAACAAAGGTTACCAAGGAAACCGTAAACGCGTAACAACTACCTACCGTCGCCAGAGCCGCTTTCCGACGCGAATGCGTTGGAGCTTCCTGCTTGTTTTTGTTTCCCGGTGAAGGAGGGTGTTGAAATCTTTCCCGAAATTTCCCAAGCTGTGTGTAAATTGTTTTTGTCGAAGAGGGGGTTGAAATCACCCCGAAACGTCCCGCACCGAAAAAATTAAATTGCTGATTTAACAATTCATTTCTAAAAAAAAGCGACCGCAAGATTTGAACGTTCATTTCACAAAAAAAAGTGCTACTTTAACCACTATTGTAAGTTAATTTAATCCCGGGGGTGGTTGAAGTATTTTTTGTTGTTGTAAAATCTACATTGAAACATTGCAGTCCCTTTTTTTTAATCAAATGAATTGTTAAATTAGCAATTTAATGTTTCCCGTGCAGGCTTAGTGACCTTTTCAGCCTTGGTTACTCATTTTTTCCCGTGATTTTCAGTCTCCTTGAAAATAAACATTTTATCGGAGGAAATTTGGCAACTCTCGAATGTTCGCACGGTGTTTGGCCTTAGCTCGGCAGAGGGGGAGGGGGACGTCGGTATCTCAGCCCGTTTTTTCAATCGCTTCATTATCGGAAGGGTTGGGGGGGGGGGGCGGAGCAGGAAGGTCTACAAAATAATTAAAACGTGTTCGGGATTGTAAAAGCTGGAGGAAAAGTGGACCCGAGGGTGGGAACCCAATTTTTTGGAGGAAAGCACTGTTTTACAGGGATCCTCGCGCGTGGAGCAGATTTTAACGAGGGACGCTCAACGCTCCGGTCTATTCTCCGGGGAGGAAATTGTATTTTCCGCGAAAATCATTATCTGTTTAATGGTCTTCGTGGGGTTGATTCCATTTTCGCTAACTCCGAAATGAGCGTTATTAAATTAGAGCAGCGGATCAAGTGGCTCATAAATAGTTGATTTGGACTTATTTCTGCCGAACGGAACTGTGTGCATTAAGACTTGAGCCCTGAGACTCATAAGAATATATGCATAACAGGGCTCACGTCATAGTACACATAGCTCAGTTTGACAAAAATACGTCCATTTCTCTATTAACTATTCGGGCACGGGGTTAAAAGGGATCTCCGGAAATGGACCGAGTCCACTCACTCATTTTGTTCATTTGTATCAGAGAGCGGATTTTTATTTTAAACGGAACATCGGTGTTCGTTCAGTTGCGTTTACGAATTAATTTAGGTCTGTCTACTCCAAATGGAGGTGAATTTAATAAGGGACGCCGACAATTGGATCACATTCTGTCATTTCCCTCACGAAAAAACGTAACACCATTTCAATGTTGCCAAACTTGCTCGAGTATAGGGTTACCACAGTCGGGGAACACCGGGACTTGTCAGGGAAGTTTAAAAAGTCAGGGAAACCTGGAATTGTCAGGGAATTTTAAAAAGTCAGAGAAAATCTGGAAATGTCAGGGAATTTTAAAAAGTCAGGGAAAATCTGGAACTGTCAGCGAAAATGATGAAAATTTCGAAAATGTTAGGGAAAATTTGTTAAGTCACCTTTCTTTGCTTTTTGGACTAGGTTTGTCGTTTCAAACAATAGATTTTGAGTGAAAACGATTTGTAATCATGTCTTTATAACCATCCAGCATATCTTAAATTTCTAGGGAATTTTACCGAAATGTGACAGGGAAATCAGAGAAATGTGAGGGAATTTCAGTTTCTTTACTCAGTATCTTTATTTGACAACCCTGCTCGTAAATTGCGTATTAACCAGGAGAAGTTTGAATATTTCTAATTGAATTTTTTTTCGAAAATGTGAATAGGAGAACTACTCAATATTCTAGGCATTTCCTTAGAGTAAGATTAAGTTGCACAATTTTCCCGATCGAGTGTGTTCAAATAAGGTTTCATTTTGCTGTAATCGCTATTTTTTTCTCCGAGGCAATTGCTTCGCGCGCTAATTTGTACGTCTGACCTCAGTGAAATTTTACGCCGAATTCGAATCCGTTTATTGTTTTCCGATTTGTTTTCTTTTCCTGGGGGAAATTCAGTTATAGGGCGCAAAAATTGTCGCAGGGGCGACATAAATGCGATTTTGCGGCCAGTTTTTGATCACAACATCATCACAAAATAATGGCTCAATTATCTTGAAGAAGCCCATAAACCTGAGGCATAAACGCTGTCCGTAGTCCCTCAAATTTTGCCATGCTTTAGCGATGAAATTACCGCACTGTGTTTGGCGCAATGCGTGAAGTATTCTCGCTCTCTTTTAGGCGCTAATATACGTCTCGCGCCGGCCGACTAGCGCAGCGACCGCACTGTGTTTGGCGCAATGCGTGAAGTATCCCTGCAGTCTTGTAGGCGCTCAAGCTTCTGGAGAATCGCAAGTAATTTCACACAATAAAGGCGTGGAGTCCACACTAATCAGATCGACTTTATCACTGCTAAACTGATGCAGGTGCTCCAAAAATCGGTCATGTGTGATAATCCGCAGAATACGCCGCGCTTTTCTGGCGTAAGGGCGTATCTCGATTTCCAGGTGAGCTCCAGAAAGAATGGATTTATATGTATAATAGGGCTCACTTGGAAATCGAGATACGCCCTAAGGCTAGAAAAGCGGCGTATTCCGCGGATTATCACACCTGACCGATTTTTGGAGCACCTGCATCAGTTTAGCAGTGATGGAGTCGATCTGATTAGTGTGGACTCCACGCCTTTATTGTGTGAAATTAATTGCGGTTTTCTCCTCTCCAGAAGCTTGAGCGCCTACAAGACTGCAGGAATACTTCACGCATTGCGCCAAACACAGTGCCGTCGCTGGTCGGCCGGCGCGAGACGCATATTAGCGCCTACAAGACTGTGAGAATACTTCACACATTGCGCCAAACAGCTACAATCGCGAATTTGATGTCACAAATCATCAACGAAGATCACAAATCATTTTTCAATAGAGATATGTGTGTCAATTCAGGAGGAGGTGGAGTTTGCGACAAGGAAGACTTTTAAACGGACTACATGGTGCTATTAAGAATCATTATGTGTGGCTCATTTTAGATTTAACGTGCGTGTCATCCGTTTTTTCAAGGCGATAAGTGCTTTCATAGATGAGCCAGGAATAGGGGCTCCCTATTGCAAAATGTATAGCCCAACTGAACAATCTGGCTCCGCTTTTATAAATGCAGTACGAGCGTTAATTGATTTCCCTCTGAATAATTGAAGACGGGAGAGAACAGAGGGTTACTCAACAAATTACGAAAGACGGCTTCACCTTTTAGGAGAGGGAGTCACGAGAACCTTAATTATGAACTTTTTTTTAAAATTTAAAAACGAAGTTGTACGGAACACTTATTATTTTAAATAATAGTTGGTGTCGCTATAGGAATATGATGCTGGAAACGCGCTAAAGTTGGCAATACACTTCGGAGTCAAACAAACTTGTCAAAACAAACTTGTTAGTTAATCCTTCTCCTCCGCTGGTGTCTTCAATTTATCAAGTTACGGGCTTTCGAAAACGTTGCATTGAAATACGGTCGCGCAAGCTGAGCGACGAATTCTGAAGTCACGTTCGACCAGTGGAGATTGCCGAACTCTCCGAGAATTTGCGCCTTTTTCTTTTCGAAGTATTTTAATTGGGGGTTGAAAGTCGTGAAATGTCCAGAACTTTTGCTTTTGTCAGAACATATCGATGGCCAATGTGCGGAACCACCGTATCTCCGTTTGTGACGTTGAAAACTTATTTTTGCGTTGGGAAACTAGTGAACTTAATTTTTTGAAAGCACACTGGAAAAAAAACACATTGGATCTAGAGTCCAGACTCTTGAAAACATTGACAAGAATAAATACTCTTGATTCAATCGGATTTTTGCTTGAATCAAAACGAAATCCGCTTAAATTAAGAGGCTTTGTTCTTGATTTAAGCTAGATTTCGATTGAATCAAGAGTACTTTTTCTTGTCGATGTTTTAAAGAGTCTGGACTCAAGATCCAATGTGTTTTTTTTTTCCAGTGCATCCTTGATTTTTTTCGCTGTATTAAGAGAGTGTTCCGCAGGAATTTCAAGTTATATACTTGAATTTTTTCTCTCCGAAAACATAAAATGGGAGTGGAGATTTTGAGATGGGGGATTTAAATGGGAGCTGAGAGATATGAATATCTTCTCTTGAAATTTTTAGATAATTTCGATCTCATCGCAAGAAAATTCTCTGAAAAATTCGAAGAAAAACACTTTAAGATTTTCCTGAGAATTCATGTTTTATTAAAAGAAAATTGGCAACCCCTGAAGGATCATGCGACACTTTTCCTGGCACGGCAGGATATATCTTCTCTACTTGTCCTCCGTCCGTTGCGAATTTTTGATACCACTGTTCGAACTCTAAGGAATGCGCATTGCATACCTGCTAAATTGAAGGCAAACACGCATAGACGAAAAGCGTTGCATCCTGAATGTTCGTATGACGTTTTTTCTTAACACAGTAGAACAAGGGCTGGTATTAAGAGATGCAGACTACAGTCTCTTGTATTTTTTACGTGCCACAGACCATCTCAATACGAGCGTATTTTATCTTGTAGTACGGCAGCCATGCCATGAACATATCTCTTTGCGTGTGTCGCGACTTTAGTCTTTCGGCGGATTTTGAAGCGATGCGGTATAGCCTCAAATGCGAGACCATTATTGTCAAATTGCATGATTGATAATTCTTAGATGGAAGTCAAAACACACACGTAACTCAAGTGCGACGTTTCAATATCTCCGCTCTTTCTCATGAAATTAAATGTGGTCAGAAATCCGCGATGTCCTACATCGAGGATCGTGTTTATTGGCGGATCCAACAAATTGGCAACGTTGTTTTTCCATTTAAACCCATGGAAATGTATCGATCATTTAACATAGGTTTATATGGAGGGAATCCGGCGTTGCCAAGTGGAGATGTTGCATGTGTGAGGGGTTTGCGATTTGACCGTTGACTTTTTATGTAAAAGTTCGCGAGAAACACGATGGTGCCACTGGTTTTCTCTGAAATCAACTCCCAAGCTCAAAAAAAGCTCTCAAGTTGAGGCCAAAATGGAGGGGATACCCCACCCTACCTTGAGAGTCCACCTCTACATCAAGACAAACTCTCCATCCGCAGATAGGGAGTAAATAAATTAGCAGGGTTGCCGTGTTTTCAGTTGTGGAGTCCCAAATAAAGTGGCAACCCTGCTAATGTATTTGCTCCCTATCTTTGCATGGAGAGTTTGTCTTGATGTAGAGGTGGACTCTCAGGATAGCGTGGGATATCCCCTCCATTTTTTCCTCAACTTGAGAGCTTTTTTTGAGCTTGGGAGTTGATTTCAGAGAAACCAGTGGCACCATCGTGTTTCTCGCGAACTTTTACTTAAGAATCAACAGTCAAATCGTAATTTCCTCACACATGCAACATTTCCATTACTTGCGATTTTCTCCTCTCCAGAAGCTTGAGCGCTTACGAGACTGCAGGAATACTTCACGCATTGCGCCAAACACAGTGCGGTCGCTAGTCGGCGGCGCGAGACGCATGTTAGCGCCTACAAGAGTGCGAGAATACTTCACGCATTGCGCCAAACACATGCGGTAATGGGCCTGTTGCATGCAAGAGATACAGCCGTGCGAATAGACTTTTCAGAGGTTAAATGACACGAAAATTACGATGGTCACATTAAAAAAGTCTGAAATACACTCCTTACTGCGCAATTTGCGTTGTTAGGAACGCGCTTTTTCAAATTTCCCGCGTCTGGGGGCAGTTTTCTAACGGAAACAATTAACGGCAACTCGCGGCTATTTCCGGTCAACTAAAACTGACAACATAACCTAAAAATCGGAGCTCGTGATATCGTGCAATGAAATGTAGAAGGATTGCGTTGGATATTTAAAAGTTGATCGATTTGGTTACCGCATAAAGCGTATATGGACCACTATAAGAGATCACGTTGGGTTTGTAAACAAACTGAAGGAAAAAATAACAACAACAACAACGACTCGGCATCTTCCGGAAATCACCGAGCCCGCCGTTTGCTCGTTTCCGGTGATTAGAAAACTGCCCCCAGACGCGGGAAATTTGAAAAAGCGCGTTCCTAACAACGCAAATTGCGCAGTAAGGAGTGTATTTCAGACTTTTTTAATGTGACCATCGTAATTTTCGTGTCATTTAACCTCTAAAAAGTCTATTCGCGCGGCTGTATCTCTTGCATGCAACAGGCCTTTCATCGCTAAAGCATGGCAAAATTTGAGGGGCTATCCAGGAATCAACAGTCAAATCGCAAATTCCTCACACATGCAGAATCTCCATTGGGAGTATTGTGGACAAAACGACAACCTTGTGCGGGTTCGCCGACCCCTTCCCCCTCCCCGATCGCGCCGTGGATGAGCCCCATGGCCTTTGTCGCCGAGAAGAAGCCTTTGCCATTTGCATGTTTAGCTTTTCCGTCGCGACGGCGTGGCGCGGCGGGTCCGCTCATCCGACTTAAGTCGAACCCGACCGCGGACGCGGAGCCACGTCAGGCATCACGCATCACCCACTCCGAATCTAGGTTGGAATCACCATCCCTTCCCCGCGTTGCCAACGGTGAAAACCGTGTAGTTGTTTTATACGAGGAACAACTGGATTGCGTTCTGCACAAAGGAACCACTAGCATTGCAATGACGCTAAGATTGTGCAACTTCATCCTTTGCAATAAAATTGCGGAAATTGTGAAAAACTATGAAATTTAGATGGTAATAATTACCATCTAAATAATTATTATTGTCTTAAATTTACGTTTTTAGCGGGTAAAATAGAGACTATTGAGGGATAATCGAGGTTTTCCTCCAAGACAAAAGAAGTTGCACAATCTTAGCAACATTGCAATGCTAGTGGTTCCTTTTTGCAAAATGCAATCCAAGTAGTAGTTTTATATGAGGAACAAGTAATCTTTTAACTAAGCTGCAGTTTGCAACAGGCCCATCGGAGGAAAATATAGAAAGTTGTTAATTCCTCCGTATTCATTTTTTTTTTCGTACAAGCACTTCAGTCGTCGTAATCCCTCACAAGGGTGTGCTTCCCAAAAAATGTCGAATTTTACTCGAGATCCGTCAAAATTATCGTTTTGATGATGATATGTTAAGGATCTCCTTAAGTGGCCTTTAAGGTGATTCGATGGACGCCTTATTTTGTGTCAGAACGGCATGCGATACATCGCATCAATTGGCTCCATCTTTTCAGCTACTCGTCATTTTTCTCCAATTTTGAGATCGGAATTCTGTTGTCAAGAGACTAAAGCCCTCACCAATTTTAACAAAGAAATTCAACGTAATAAAGGCGTGGTTTTTTCAGAGAGAAAATATTCCATTCGATACTGATATCGAAACTGCACTCGAATGTGATGTTTTCTCTCTAAAAAAACCACGCCTTTATTACGTTGAATTTCTGTGTTAAAATTGGTGAGTGCTCTAGTCTCTTGACAACAGAATTGCGATCTCAAAATTGGAGAAAAATGACGAGTAGCTGAAAAAATGGAACCAGTTGATGCGATATATCGCATGCTGTTCTGACACAAAATATCGCGTCCATCGAATCACCTTGGTCCTCCTAAGAAATGAGCTTTTTAAGGAGCGACAATGAATACGATCCTAATTCGGTTCAATTTTTCATGACTCATGTTTTATTTCTATCCAAAATTCTGCTTACTTTCGCGTTTTATATTGAGAGGAAAAAGCAGTGGAACTTTCTGTAAAGAACTCAACAGTTTTCTAGTAAAAGTACAATTTGTGGGAGGAAAATTTGCAATGTTGAAATGTATGTATACTTCACATTCTTTCATCTAGAAGGCGACGAACTATGAGACTCTCGTCCTTGTCCTCATATCCGGTTCAGTTCGGAATAAATTTTACAGAAAGAAACCAAAGCACATGAGAGTGCTTTTGTAGAGAGAGTATGGACACTGTAAGACCCATAGGATCTGTGTAAATGTTCATTTGCTCAGAACGTCCATCATTTTTTTTTCCAATATTTCCACATGGAATGGATCCGTAAAAACTCCTAAGTTTCATTCCTTCTCCATTGGTCCCATTGTCTAGTTTGGTTTAGATGCCAGAAATGAACAAGTGTCAACCACTATGCTGGTTCGGAGTAACCAAAAGACTTTGCGGTTCTTCCAACAAAAACTAGAGTAAGCTTGTCAGATTGTTAATATTCTTTTCTTTCTTTCTGTTATAGGAAGGTGATAAGAGCGTATCAAGATAGTTGGGACCATAGATGTCGACTTTTATTCTGTTGTATGGGAAACAATGACAGGAATAAGGTAACTATCAATATTTTTGAAGCTCCATATTATTCAATCACAAAGCCCAAAATTGGATCTTTTTTTGGGAGTATTTTTCGTTTAAAATTTCTAGTGAGCATTGTAGAAGGAGGATTTCAAATCGTGTCAGAAGGGCTCAAAAAAAATGAAATAGCAAATAAGTTTGAAGGAACGTCTTGAAATTTCGGCCTCCAATTTTTGTGAACGAATAATGCACCGCTAACAGCCGAGGAATAGAACCCCGCAGATCTGGACGTCTAGAAAATGACGCTGAAAAACGCAAGTCAGAAGAATGTTGTTGGAGTGTCAAACGCTTTTTGTAGATTCTTAAAACTATGTGTTGAACCAATGAAATGGGTCAATCCGGGGGGTAATCTCCTTCTTGTATTATTGCGAAAAAATGTAAAGTGACAAAGAGTCATGCATCGTCGATGTGAAAGTGACAGAAGTAAAAGACGGACAGGCATGTGCGCCTTCAATTTTAATGCATGCAATATGCATTATCTCAGAGCACTAATAGTTGCATTAAAACTTCAATGTCATGTCACGTGTCGTGTCACGTATCACGTTTGTCGGAAGCGTCAGGCAAATAAGTGAATTTTTTCTTCTCTTTTTTGCAAATGAAACATTTGATCCTTTGAGTGAGTTCGGTCGTAAAAACTTCAACTAACGGAGAAAAAAAATGGATGTTAAAGAAACACATGATGATGATCGGTGGGCATTTCCATAAACTACACTGGAAATTATAAGTATCCCAATCGGCAATTTTTTTCTCTAAAGTAGAGGTCTTAGGTTTCATCTAAGTAAGTATTTAAACATTTTCTGGATTTCTAACTGCATATTACATTACCGTCTGGACTTTGTGTAAGAGATATCATCAGATTAAACACCCTCTTGACCGTACTGGCATCCAGTTCCAATGTCTTAATACTTTTTTTCCTCTCCATATCTTTTCCAGAATTCCTTTGCGGATATTGCCAGACTTCTTTCAGACTTTTTTAGAGACCTAGATGTTGTTCCATCAGATGTAATCGCTGGTCTTGTGTTGCTGCGCAAATTCCAAAAAATTGAAAGAGAAGCTGTTGTCAATGAAGTACGCCACCCTTTTATATTTATCTCAAAGTTATAATTAGTGTAATTAGTAGTTGTTTTGAACCGGGCAAATTGACCTAGTCGTGTAACTGGGAAAATTGATTTCTCCCAAGTGGAGAGAGAAAGAGTAACTTTTATAATGATTTTCGCTCTAAACTCTCCTGATGTTTTGGGAGTTTCAATAAAACTTGAATTTTCTGCCCATTAATATCTTATCTCCTACTCTCGTTTTGTCATTATTCTGAACTTTGTTTTCTTTTAATTCTTACAACTAAGATCTTCAAGTTTTATTTTTCCTAAATCACACAGTGGGTCGGGAGAAGACTCCATCATTGTAATTTTTTTTTTAAAGTATTCTAAGTACTCGGTTAATTTTTTTAAATTCAATTTTTTTTTTTTTATAAAAACTCTTGCAAATTTTTAGAGCTCTAAAATTGTGTGACTCCTTTTGAAATTTTTTGTAACTTTTCGGCCTTGCTTTCTTTGCAAAATATTGTAGCCAGTAATATTTTACCAGCTTGTTACATACAGTTCGGGCCACAGTTTTTTCCCGTTAATTTTTATTGGACTTAGTTTTTTGCTCCGTAAAAAAAAATTTAATCTCTGAGTTTGGCTTTTTTCGAAACAAGAATTTGATCATGAGTTTATTCAGGGTTTTTTAAACTTCTGACATCTGCAGAAGAGCTCAAACTCTCGAACCTCTTATCTTATTCAAATTACAACCCGATGAAAATATTTTTGAGTAATTATTTGTCTCTCTACACATGGTTTTCCAATGAATCATCTGATTTTAATGACTTTTCTGTTGCAGCGTAAAAATGAAACGTTTGAGTACCTTTCGGGTGTAGCCGTCACTTCAAATACGAAGTTTGTCGCTGTTGGTGACGAAAACCACGTACATTTATTTCAGACTGTGATCCATTATATGCATTATGCTTTAGCCGCTTACGGTTGGCCTATGTTCCTTATCACCCATACTGTTCCTGACACCTGCAAGTTTTGCTTTCAACTAAAGTAAGTCATTTTTTCAAGGTCGCCACAGTCAGGGAAAACTGGGAAATGTCAGGGAATTTTAAAAAGTCAGGGAAAACCGGGAAACGTCAGGGAAAATGACGTAAATGTCAGGGCAAATTTGTTAGATTGCCTTGTTTTGATGGTGTGAGTCTGCAATCACATAACTCTTTTGCGGCGTCTGAAAATATCCGCCTCTATGTTATTTTTTTAAAGGAGAACAAATTGACATCATTCCTTGAAGTAAATGTAGACTTTTCTTCGCACCGAAAAGAATTTTTGTTGTACAAATCAGGTTCTACATGAAATGATGAAAAAACATACATAATAATGTGTAAATTTGCCCATGGTTCAGTGGTCCATTGCACTTGTTACATAATTGTGTCTTAATTTTTGATGACAATGGATTCAAATTTATGGTAGCACTAGTGCAAAGGTTATATTCATATCCTGCGGATTAAGAGGTACCGCAGAAACATTTCTGAATATCAGTTGCAATATTTCGCTGTCTGGAGCAATTGGTGTCATTGAAGTTTTTGCAATTTTTATAAATATAGCCATAAAGCTTAAAGACACCTGCCATGAAAATGTGTAAATTTTGAACTTTTTTTCACAGTAGTAAGGAAGGAGCGTTTTCAGTATGGTATTTTCTAATTTTTTTTTTCTCTCATCAGGTGTTCCTGCCTTCCGTCCTGCTGGTGGCATCGAGCAAAACCAGACAACGATGACGAACCGGTCATCATAGAAGATAACTGCTGTCACTGCAACTATACTGCGTTCAAAAATATGGTTGCCTCAGGAGATATTGATGTTGTTTATGCAACATACCATGTTGACATAGGAGAAACACCATTCTTTGTAGTCATTGATTACACCAAACAGAAAATAGTCATCTGTATTCGGGGTACCTGGTCAATGAAAGTAAGTTTCCTGGTCCAGGGATCAGTTTTTCCTCGAGAAGAACAAATTAAAAAGTTACTTTTACAGAATTTCTGGCAGTCTAAAAAATCTGGAATGTCAGGGAATGCGCAAAAAATGTTAAGGAATTTTGCAAGTTGCATGGAGGCGCCGCAGCCTTAGTCAGCATCAGCCAAGAAACCGCAAACAATTTTTGAGTGCCTTTTCCATAATTTGAGTCTTTAGAAGTGGAAATGTTGTCCAAAGTTAAGCAAAAGTCAGCATAGTTAAAAGTCTAAAATAAAGTGAAAGTGTTTTTTAAAGGTCAGGGAAAATCAGGAAAAAGTCATGGAATTGGAAAAAGAAAAAATTATGGAAACCTAATATCAACGTATGGAAATGGGTCACCAAGCAAGTATGAATTTAAGCATTCTAATACATATTTCCTCTTAATTTGAATTGATTGATTGAACAAAAATCACTGAAATAAATTCCTAACTGTGACATTTTTATTCAGTATTAGTTATGGAAAAATTGAATTCTTGCACACATGAAAAACCAGATTCCTCTCGAATCAAATCGAGCTCTACAACAGTTTTGGCAAGTTTCTCAAAAAGCAGTGTTTCCTCCCCACCGTGTGCTCTCCAAAGCGTAAACAACGTCTAATATGGCCGAACCAAGCACTGATATTGAGGCTGTCAAATTTTCATACTGCAAAGACTTTCACAGTATCATTCAGAGTGGGATTTAACTCAAACAGATTATATTATCTCTCTCTCTCTCTCTCTCTCCCCCTCTCTCTCTCCCCCTCTCTCCCTTTATTTCTTATGAGCAGATAACTGACAGGCCAAAGTCAGGAACACATAAATGAATTATTTTCAATGTTTTATCTTATTTTTCAGGATGTGATAACAGATTTGAATGCTGAAAGTGAATGTTTACCCTTAGATCCACCCAAGGATGATTGGCTTGGACACAAGGTAATGTTTGTATTCCTTCTAGGATTAGAAGAAGTGAAATTGAGTACAATCAGACCTCTTTGTTTGAAAATTGATGATTCTATCTTCAAACCAGATGAAAGAAGAAAGAAAAAAAAATTTAGATATTTACCCAAATCAATTATTGTCTTAATAATTTTAACAAAATTTGTACGCATGAATAATTTTTTCCTTATTTATCATAAAATTCCAGGATTTATCCGAAAAGCTATTTTAAATGATTTGCGTTTTATTCTGGAGTGGATCTCAAAATTAAGTTGGCATAAACACGTATTTTTTGCAAAATTGAATCGTTTATACATAAATTCCAAGAATTTGCAATAGTCAGAGCCTGAAAAACCTAGGAAGTTAGGGAATTTTGGGAGTAGTGTGGTGTGTTGGCTCAGATACTTCAGCCAGTGCCATTCGAGAGAACGCAAACAACTACTGGGTCCTTTATTCCTTAATTTGAATCTCTAGAAGTGAACATTTCATCCATCATTTAGCAAAAGCCAGTGTAATTGAAAGAAAATAAATCTAAGTGGAGGTTTTTGGTGAATGTCAGGGAAAGTTAGAGGAAGTCAGAATGTTAGAATTTCGGAGTCAGGGAATCAGATAATGAAGAAATTATGGAAATCCCGAACAGTTCTTTTCAGTTCTTTCTCTCAGAATTTTTGGCTCTTCCTTTTCATCTTGTTTTTAATTGTTTTGTCTTCTTTGATATCAGGGTATGGTCAATGCAGCAGAATATATCAAGAAAAAGTTAGAATCTGAAGATATTTTAAACAAAGCGAAATCACAATGTGAGAAAAAAGCCGAGGGTAAGGATTTCGGGTTGGTGTTAGTGGGTCATTCACTCGGAGCAGGCACGGCAGCAATCTTAGCCATCCTTCTGAGGCCAAAGTATCCAGATCTCCACTGTTATTCTTTTTCACCTCCAGGAGGCTTGCTTAGGTTTGTCATCAATTCAAATGTTAACTTTCATCTTTTTTCATAAATGTTTCACTCATTACAGAGAGAGTTCTTGGACTATCTATTTTAATTAGGATAATTCGAACTCACGGAAATGATTTTATAAAACCATCAGCAGTGTTGAAATTATATATTTATAATATAATAATATCCATGTCATATGTTTTACCCATTCAACCAAAAAAAAAAGTAATCTCGATGGTTTTGATTAAATACTACCTTCTTTAATACTGATTTGCAGAAGCATACACATTTCCTAGAATTATGAAATTTTCTTCCAGTCTGTTCTAAAAAACTACCAGAATATTGGTTGAATTTTCTATATCTAAGGTTTCGCATATTTCACACCTTTTATTATTCTTAACCGTTATGTTACATCAGTATCCTTTCCAAAAACATTTCTGAATTTGCTTCTACCTAATACAGTAAAAGCTCGCTAAGTCGAACTACGGTTAAGACGAAGTACTGATTAAGTCGAAGTTTTTTTCCGTCCCTAGAAACGTCCATAAGTTTGGTGGAGTATCAGTTAAGACGAATTGTCGCTTGAGTCGAATTTTTCATCTGTCCCTACACAATTCGACTTAGCGAGCTTTCACTGTACTATCTTGTACTGATATTTGTGGCTTGTATTGATTTTAAGCGTGCCAGTAGGGCTCGCTTTTTGAAATCACTCGGATGTACCATAGTACAGCACACAGATCAACCAATGCTATTCAACGGGTCGTCCAAATACTTTTTTCCTCGCACCCGTTTCTTTGTCTTCGAACCATTACACTGTCAAGCCCTGATGGTCTTTTACCAAAAAATCTAATGAACTGCTAATTGGAAACCCTTGAGAACATTTTTCTGTCAAAACCGTATTATTCAATTTGACAGAAACCTCATAGGAGCTTTCTTACGCTCGGAGGACTCAACTCTAGAACCCTCTTTCCCGCCAAAACTCTATAGCCAATGAGCGTCTTGCACTGTAAGTGCAATCTGTGATGAGCCTCGTGACTCATTATACTATGTACTAACCATGGCCCCTGCCGAAATCCACTTAAACCACTACAGTTATCTCGCGATATAGCTTTGGGTGTCCGGTTTCGAGCAAGGCAATAAAAGACGGCGAGGCGATTAACCGGTTAACCATTCACGTGATGCCAGGATCCACCAAATTTTCTCAAAAATTGTTTTCCGTCTATTTAGCGAGTTTTTCTTTACTTTCCGTTGAAGTACAAATAAAAAGAGACCTCATTTGTACAAATCGGCCGAATAGGAGAGAAGTTACAGTTCGAAATCCAAAGAGATTAACTGAACGCGATTTCGATGCACGGCAGTTCGCCCAAATCACGGTCGTGCGCAAATGCCGCATATCAGCTTAAAATCAAGATAATTGGACGGAATCTTTAAAATTAATTTACATTCAACGTTCATGAATCAATATTTTCTCCCAAATTTAGCAAAAAGTACCAATTGATGCAAAAAGCAAAGACGTGAAAATAAGAGGTATTTGTCCAACATTTCAGTTATTCGGCACGCTTTTCCAACATACTCATGTTGGATTTTTTCTTCTTGTTTTTTCTTAGTTTGCCTGCTGTAGAATACACAAAATCATTTATTACCTCCGTAGTATTAGGAAAGGATGTGGTTCCTCGGATAGGTCTTCATCAAATGGAAGCACTCAGAGCAGATCTGATAAATGCTATCAAAAGAAGCAAAGATCCAAAGGTAAGTTGTTTGTACTTTGAGATATCAGGAGAGAATGTCTATATTTGTCATCTCCAGCAATAGACTGATTGAGTGGCTACCTTATTCTTACAATATTCAACACGTTCATTTGCAATGGTTCAAACAATAACAATAGAACGCAACCCCAAGTCCAAATTCCAGAGACAAGTATGTTTAATTGCGTCAATTCATAACGATTTAGTCTTTGAAAAATCATAAATCAATTCATGAATCATCCTCTTGTGTAATGACTCGTTGTCATTACTTGACAAGACGTTCTGTAAAATCGCCTGAGCACGATAAAATTTTCAAATCTAAAACTCTATATGTGAATGTCAAGGAAAGTGGGGCTAGAAAGTGAACTTTTCTACATTCTCAAATGCGTTCTCTCTTAGGAACATGGGACTAGTGCTATGTGTGTGTAGATGTTGCAGCGCATGCTGTTGTATTTGGAGGAATTGTAGTATTTTCTTCTGTCTTAATCACCAATCAGATGTTATAACATATCTAATAGATATTGCCTACAAAAATGCTAGAAAATTCACTTTTCACCCCAGTTTTTCTCCAAATTGCTACTTATAGAATTCAATTAATCATATCAAATACATAGAAACAAAACACTGGCTGCTGCTGAATACCTTGGGTTCTCTATGCAGAGTCATATCTGTTAAAAATTTCTGAGTATACTACATGTGACTGAATCGACTAATCAGGCTTATCTTGGTTTGTTTCAAGTGGAAAACGATCGTATGTAGCTTTGTATGCTGCGGCTGTGCCCCCATGCCTACCTCTGCCATCGAACTAAGAGCAGACAGCGCAACAATGAAGGAATATCAACGGGAAAAAGATGCTGTGCGCTCTTTTGCAAACCAGCCGAACGATACAAGTATATCGTTGTCATTCCATCAACCTCTATTCCCACCTGGAAAAATCATCCATATTGTCCGCCACCATCCAACGAAAGAAGAGTAAGTTTCCACAGCTTTGAGAATAGATTAAAGAGATAGGTGCCCTGTAAACTTTTTCTCGCGCATATTATGCTAGCTTTGCTGCCTATATAATGCAAATTACTAATTTAATTGCTTAGGAAGATGGCAGCTTTTTTGCAGCAAATCATTTTGAAGCTGAGAGCTTTTCTATTTTGAAGTTTAATTTTCAATGTTTTGAATTAATAACACTAAAAGTACCCATATCCGTGCTTTAATTGCAGTTTCATGAAATATAAACTTAGGCAATGAATATCTATAATGGTTACAGTTTCCATGAGGTATCAGTCAACGATTTTTGCACGGATTTTTTTTTACTGTGCGAGGGAAAATCTCATTTGAGAAGAGTTCAGTGCGGGCAAAGAAATCAGGCCTGCTGCAAGCGCTTGACTGCTTTAGCTTGTCGTCAGCAGTATAGACTTGATTCCTTTGCCCACACTAAACTCTCCTTAAATGAAATTTTTACTGGCATAGAAAAAACCAAATCTGTACAGAAAATTGTTGACCGATATCTCATTAAAAACTACAATTATTAATAAGTGACAGCCATCAACAAACTTCAGTCAGATCCTCCGGCCTAAAAACAAAACAAAAACATTTTTAAAAAAAAGATAACGCAGAAGGAGGTTTCAACTACACCATAAGAAAACAACGAGAATATGCCTCACAGTTTCCCAGGAGCTTTTTCAAAATATATTTTTTTCTGAGACTCAATCACTCAAAATGGTTCCCAAAATCTCTGAACACTGCGTAAGGTTTAATGTTATTTGAACCAGTTTGATTCCCTAAACCACCTGATAGAATTTTCTCCAATCTTGTCAGTCTAACCTCTTGGCTAAAGGAAGGGAAAAGATTATCCATACATATAAAATTTTGTTCATCCCAAATCCAAATTGGATCCACTCCTTTTTTGGCTGTCATTTGACAGATTAATTGATGTATTGCTAAAAATGAGTTTGCTCATTGCCTGAAAATTAAAAGGCTGGTGTGATTTTCTGTGACCTTTTTTGAAAAGTGAAGTTTTTAAGGCTCAGAATGACATCAAAATTCTGCAGAAAAGACGTATGTATACTCCGACTACATTTTGCAATAAGAAACCACTATTTCTAGCTAATTTTAGAAACAACATATAAGCCATTGAATCTCCTATGCAGAAAGGTGCTTTTATGGAAGAGCCAGAGATAGTGGTTTCTTATTGCAAAATGAAAGCCACTCGGCAGTTTGCTCTGAGCATTTGTACACAAGTATCTTAAGACTAGGTAACATCTCTTTCAATTGGAAACCTCAGCTAAAAGTAAAGTGCAAGGTAATGACTCGATACACGTCCTTAGTTTTTTTATCTAACATGCGGTAGAATTCAGTTTTAAACTGAAATTCTCATTTTAGAAGGCAAGTTTACAGTTTTAAATGAAGTTCAGTAAACGTTGCCCAAAAGCCTGACAGTGTCTCAACGACTCGTGAGCATAAACCAGCTCTTAGCATGTCTCAATAGTTTCGAGATGATCAAAATTCACCTCAGTCAAGCCTCAGTATTGATTGACAGTCAGTAAAGGTGTAGCTCCACCTTGGATGCAAGAAGTGTGTATTTTAATTTTCTGCTTTGTTTTTTTTTTCCTTCATCAGGCAAAAATATGAAACATGGTGGAGGTAAGCAACGCATGTTTCTGATGCTGTGTTGCCCTCGTTACGGATAACCGTTCGGGTTTTGGAATGATCTGTGTTCTTCTTAAAAAATCTTTTGTGTCCCTCTTTGTGAATGCATGACAGTACTTTCAAATAGAAACTGTTAAATACTCTAAAGTATCACTTTTATAAATATGTGTCTGTGTCTTATAAACGGCTGAAATCTTGGGAGTATTTCTTGGCGAGTCAGAGAGTCAAAAGCCCTCTTCAATTTTCAAGGGGGTTTTCACAGTTTCGTTGGTCATTATTAGTTATAAATGTTTCTATTTCGTTTTTCCTTGTGTTTTCACTGTTTTCACTGTTTTTAATTTCTTTTTTGTTCAATACGAGGTCTGTCAGATTAGAAACCGGATTTTGGTCATAACTAGCCCACAATGCGTCCAAATTACGTTTTCTTGAGCTTTTCTGATAGCTGAAAATATATTTAAGAACGCTACGTTCACAAATTTGAAAAATCCTAATTAGCTTCGTTGGTATGTGGCTTGAAGTAAGGCAACCTCAAGGGTGTTTTGCGATTTTTACGTTTGACCGAACTTGTCTCTCTTTTTTCGGTCTTGCACTACATTTTTCAACCCACAAGGAAGATTGGAGTTTCGTCTCCATATCGTAGCCGTGCACTAAAGTATTGTCTCCGAAAATTATCCTATCCAAAAATGTAGGATCATTGTTAGAACGTTCAAGCAGCTAACGGGAAATTGACATTTGGTTGGATTTTCGTTCAACGGACAACAATCAAGGGGCAAGTGTACCTGAAACTCGATGCATGTCTACATATTCTATCAAAATTGTATGTACAGAGCCTTCAGAAATATTACTTTGTTCAACAAGCTCGAAACGACCATTTTCGAGCACTTTGGCCCGCACTTCTTCCACGTGACAAATGTCAGTTGCCGTTGAGGGTCGATTCCCATGCTCCTCATCTTTGACGAACTCCTGACCAGTTTTGAATCGTTTAACCCATTCAAAACAGTGGGAACGTCTCATACAATGATCATGGTAAACTTTACTTAGCATATACCAATAGTTTCGGTATAAGGTATACCGAGTTTAAAACATAATGTAACGTTGAATCTTTGCTCTATTAGTGATCGCATGATGAAAATCGCAAAACGCACCTGACTTGCTCGTATTCAAGATGACATAGAATAAACACTGATCAAAATAAACAAAATCTGTGAACGTAGCGTTCTTAAGTATATTTTCAGCTATCAGGAAAGCTCAAGAAAACCTGATTCGGACGCATTGTGGGCTAGTTATGACCAAAATCCGGTTTCTAATCTAACAGACCTCGTATGGATCAATTTGAGGATCTTGGAGTGAGACAATGTTGAATTTCTTTTTTGTCCAGACCTTGAAAAAGTATGAGATGTTTTAAAATAAGATAAATATGAACAAAATCAAAGGGCATGTTTGATTTTGAATTTAAATTTTCTGTTTGAATATGAACTTTGTCTGGATGCAGGGTGATTTATCTTCGTAGTAATTCTTTGGTCATTTTTAACTTATTATTCCTAGTCTCTTTACATCCTTTTTCAAGAAGCCTCCGTATGTGTTCAATAATGGAGTCTTAGAGTCAAGCCCAGATATATGCTCAACGACTAGTCTCACATTTTTTCGGCCAGTTAATGTTGACCTTGGTGACTGCCGACTTTACATCTCCTTTTTTAACTGTACAGAAGCCCAATTTCATGTAGTGGACTTTTACACAAGTAGAATCCCTTAAGTTGACTTTAATCCAGATTTCTAGTCAGAAAATTTATTAGTATTATACAAATTTATATTTAGAAGGCTCTTTTAGAAGGATAAAACCTACTGGCTGAATCAGCAAACTGAATTAGCTCTTCTATCGTGTCTGTTATAAGATTTTTGCTCTCTTCTTTTCGCAAAAGAAGAATGATAAAAACAACAATTACAACAAAAGGCATGTCAGTGTGTTAATATTTCAACCAGTTTCTATTTTAGTTTTCAAATTGCGTGCCTACATCTATTTTCAAGCATCGCATGTCTTTTGACCTTTCTTGAAAATCTGTCTTAATAGATCATTATTCTTTGTAGCAGATTTATATTCTCTATCTTTAAAGAAGAGCCCACAAAAACACCATTTTGTCAATTAGTTTCCACATTCTGTGTCGAAATAGAAATTTTCATCTAATTTATAATGGTTGGCTTTTTCCATTGTTCTACATATAGAACAGGGATTTTCTTTTAATGTGTTGCCTTCAAATTATAAAGAGCTCTTTTTCCAAATAATAGAAATATTAAGGCAAAGATAACATAAAATGTACAGAATCGAAATGAAAGCTCAAACTTGCAAAGGGGGGAGAAAGGGTGGAAGCGTTTCGGGCCGCCTATCACATATTATTTATAAATTTGAGTTTTGTCTTAAAAAATTGATGTTTGAACAACTCTCTTTATTTTTGCGCCAATATGTTAGACTCAACCATAAAAAAAATCATTCTGACTAGTGTAACTGAATTTTTCTTGAAAATTTTCCATTTCATGTGTCCGTGAAAATATTTATCTCTCTGTTTCAGGCGGTGGTTGAACAAACATGAGCCTGTGTATCAAGCTCTGTGGGCGAACAACACAGACTTTGACGAGGTTTTAATCTCTCCGGTCATGATCCAGGACCACATGCCTGATAAAGTCCTTGATTCACTCAACAGAGTAAGTTACAGATTAGAATCTCCAAGTGACAATTTCTTGTGACATACTCATTTTTTATGGATGGGTAGTCAGGGTGTCCAGCGGTCTGGAAAACTTGGAAAATCAGGGAATGCACGGCTACCTGGTGAAGTTAGGAAAAGTCTGGGAATTCATGAGGAAAGTCAGGGACTTTTGCGAGTAGTGCATAGTTGGCTCAACAACTTCAGTCAGTGCTATTCGAGAGAACGCAAGAAACTCCTATGTATTGTCATTGGCTACAGATCAATGAAAACAATTGTTTTATGAGGTTTAAATAAAACTCAGCATAATTGAAAGGAAACATCTAAATGGAGGTTTTGATCAAAGGTCAAGGAATTTAGAAATTTTGGAGTCAGGGAGAGGTCAAGGAATGGGAAATAGAAGAAGAAATTATGAAAACCCTGGTAGCTTATGACTCTTTTTAAGTAACGTCTAATAGTTTGCAGAATTTATTTGCTCTCTTATTTTTTTGCGGATTCATCATCTAATTTTACTGATCAAACCATTTGAAGAACGTATGGGACCATTTATGAGTGGAAAGACCATAAGAAGCGCAGGCACATACTCCTTAGAAGTACAGCTATTTCTGAGTTTGCTCCAAAAATATGTCAGTATTTCTGAGTTTGGTCAGCAAATTAGTCAGTATTTTAACTTTTGACAAAAAAACAGTCTGTAGGAACCATAAAAATAAGTCTCCAGCGGTCATTTTATTTTTTCAGTGACGGAGGTACTTAAGTTAAATTTCGATCTAGCAATTTTCAGACCAAACATGGATGATTGAAACCTGAAAATGATTTTCTCTCAAGATTAGATCTTTTGAACTCCAAACTTCAAATTGCCATGACTCCGGTTTAGTTTGATGTTTTTCATCCAACGTAAGCCATAATATTCATAAAACACTGATCTCTGCCCGACAGAGAAATTCTAACCATCCACTATTCATTGATTCAGGGTATCAGCTAGTGTTATCCCAGCATCATTTTTTTATTTTTTATTTTTTTTTTTTTGGTGAAAGTGTGTTCTCAGTTAAGTTCTCAATGCTGCTCTCTATAAAATATGATTAAATCTGAGATAAAACCGGAGACTAAGTTTAATTAATTTTCAGGATTTTATTCCTTTTGGATTGGTTGAGTGCTTCTTGATCATGAGAAGGGATCAGGTGGTGGAAAAGATCAGGATTTATTCTTTAGCAGGAAATGTCAGAGGAGTTATTTCGATGGCTAAAGTTCGAAACCATGTACCTTTTTCTGCGACATTGCAGACTTTTAATCATATTTAATTTTTTCTTTGGAAAACTAGCTGGCGTAATTTTTTAAAAACTTCCTTGAATTTTCGTCTCTGTTATCAGAGTATTCTGTCTTAATTTAAAGCCATACAGTTAGCTTACAGCCATACAGTTAGCTTCTCGAAAAAAGTAAAACAAGAGAGAAAATTCCGAAATATCGCTATGGAAATGAGAGGTTTCGTACTTTGGCTACTGATTTATTTTTCTCCTGCTTGCAGTTACTGTTCAAGAAAATGATTTCCTTGAAATATAATTACGTTCAAATTTTTGTACAATAAATGCTACGTAGGTATTTTAAGTGAAATTCATCTGATTGCCTGCCTATTTAAAACTCTAACCTTAACTTATCTAAAATAATCTCCCGGTTGAAGGACCTAATGATTAACTTTAAATTTTTCGTTCATTATCTTGTATTATTTGTCTGATTTATTTTGAACTGCTGAGTGTTCTCAGTGAGGCGAGCTGAAAATAATTTTCAAGGGAAAAATTCAAAAGTTGTAAGAAAGACTACAAAATATTATGAAATAAGACGATAAACCAGAATAAGAGACATGGCCTAACAGCAAAATAAATACATGAACCGTTTATATACAAATTTTGTCATAAATATGCCCTCTCTGTGATTTATGAAAATAATAATGTTGTAAGATGAAGAGGAACTTTATCAGCCAAACACACGGCAAAAAACAGTTGTATTTGTTGTTTTATATTTCTTAGCAGCATATTCATGGCTTAAGTTGTTATTTCACCATAATTTTTAATCTCAACCGAATCTTTACTCCCTTGAATGTTTCTCTGAAGTATCGGGAGGGTTTTAATGTAGTTGTCTACTTTTCTAAGGAAGAATGTACAAGTTTGATAGTAAAATATTAAGATTAGAATACAAAAAGATGGATACTGTGTTCTAAATTTTAAAATGAGCGCGGATACCAAGATTCCTGAAAGTGCAAGAATCACAAATGAGAAATAAGCCTGTCCCATAAATGGTTAATTGAGTAATTTTTGTATAAAATTTGTGTGAATATGTACTTTTTTACCCAAGGCAACGTAAAGGCCCTTCAGGGGTTACAACTAATTTCGGTGTTAGGGTTGGTTTTCAGTACTCTCAAATAATGTATTTTTTTTCTCTTGTCAGATCTTATTATCTCACTCAAATTCTGTTAACCAATCTGCAAATACCTCTTTAAGTATCGAAACAAGTTCTGGCAGGTAAAGCTCGTTCTAATCTCAATCTTTTCGCTTGACCTCTAACACTGTGCAGATTCATTTTTCCTGATCGGTTTTTTTACACTCTATTTTGTGGTCTTTAAAAATCAAAATGGGTCACAAGTATTACGTTCTATATGCTCTTTCACGCATCGAAACTGTTTCCTTCTGAATGCTGAGGCTTGCAAGAGGAGTTTCCAGAAAAATGTCTACATCAGGTTTCAATGTATCTCTGATATTTAATGAGTAATTTCAGAATTACTTATTAAGAATGTTTCGATGGCTGAAGTCAAAGAATGCGTATCTCACATTGCAAAGTAAATCTCTGCTGTTGTTTCATTATTTTAATGTAAGTAAAACAAGCAGCAGTTTCTTTCAGAATTTTTTGCGAATTTTCTTCACTTATTCTGATAACAATCACAAAATCGCATGAAAGCGTTTTGAATAATTTCACCTGATAAAAGTAAAACATGATCGGAGATTGTTGAACATTGCCATTGAGGTACACATTATTTCGCATTTAGTCATCAATTTATATAGAAAGAATTTCAAAACCACCAGATTTTCATTGGCAAACTTTGTGTGCATTCCTGTATTGCCCTGTACTTTTTTTGAGCAATGAAAAAGGGGGAACAAGATTTTGAAAACTTTCGAAGAGTTTGAATACGTGATTGAATAGGTCACTGGTGCAAGGCTCAAAATTGTGTTTCAACAGATAGGCGATAAGGGGTATGAATACCCAAATGCCAAGTTTCCATGATCAGTATCAACAACAATGCCAGCCTTTAATTTGTGGTGGATTATGTCATCCATTATGATTTTCAAAGAGCAATCTTTTCGTTATTTTTGGATGCCGAAACTCAGCGTTTTCACTAACTCCTAATTTTTCCCCGCTTCTGTATGAAGTTCAAGCAAGAGAAGGAAGCAAAGAGCAATGTATAAATATTTTCTGATGTAAATAATTTTCCTCGGTTTCTAGCATGCTTAAGAGCTTTGTTTAAATATTAATTATCCACAACTTGATTTTGCAAGAGGCGCTGTTTTCTATTTTGCTATTGAATATTGGTAAATTAATTCAATTTTTGACATATTAAATGAAAGGGGAAAAACTGGATGGTTATGGGACAAATAACTACTATGTATTTTTTTACCGCACACTGTATGTTTTTGAATCATGAACCAGTCAAAAACGTATCATTGTATGAATTGGGCTTCATATAATGAGATCACTCTGCATGGCCTTATGATTTTTTATTAATTCCGTCATCAAAAAAGGATAACCAAGGTGTTTTAATGGGTGCTTGGCAGCAAGTTTCAGAATTGAATTTAGTTGCTCCAATGGGCTTTTAGGGATAATGAATTGCTTGAAGGTTTTGCTTTTTTGCATATACATCTGGAAAACAACTTGGCCCCTGTCCTCTCTTCTTTACCTTTCTCTCATATCATTTTAAACTTTACCAGTTACCACTCATCACCTTGCTTAAGCCTCTATTGTATCTATCATAGTTCCCTTCTAGTGGATTAAAACTTTTAAGGTTAATGGACCAACAAGGAAATTAAGAAATTAAGCGCTGTAGCACACACAAACATCATCAAAATTTTACTTAGAACATGATGGACTCAACAAATTGTCCAAAATTAACTCATTAGTGAATATTAACGCTTGCAAGAACCAGAATTTGCCCACTCATGAGTTGAATTTGGAAATTTTTAATGAATTCGTTATAATCTATGTAAAATTTTGATGAGGAACACATATATTGTGGTCCCTAATTTCGTAACTTGTATAGAGGTCCATTTTTACCATCTTGGAATTAATGCACACACTTGTTGAGGGAGATTTGTTTTTTAGTTTTAGAGCTAAAGCCCATTTCAAAAAATTGGATCATGAATAAAATACAATTGAATACTCTTGATTCGTCACTTTGAATGACCAATAAAACACGAAATTTTCGTCCAAAATACTGATAGTAGCGTAATTTACAGCGAGGAACCAACACCTATAATTTTCCTTCAAAATGTTCAATATTCCTCGGATGTTAAAGATGCGGATTTAACATAAAAAATGACCTCATAGAAGTTCAAGCTACAAAATTTGGTAGTTGAATATCCCTATGTTATTTGATGCTACAACCTAGGAATTGATTTTTAGCCACAAAAACCCTGAACTTATGTTTTCGTCTTCAAACTTCTAAAACCTATTATATTTGTTCCACAGGTAATAACCAGTATGGGACCAGCAAAGCCTCAACGCTCTGCAACCAATATTAGTGCTGTGATCAACCTTCGGGAGAAGCTCAAGACAAGTCCAAACTCTACCCCTCCTCCGACCAAACTCTGCCTAGAAACGAGTTTCGCCTCAGTCCAGGCGAAGCGGGACTCGCTCAAAGACTCACTCAAATTTTCAAATGGTGTTGCGTGGGATTTCAGCTCCAATGAGCTGCCCCCATCCTACGAAGCATCTGCTTCTCGCTCCAAAAGCAAAATTGACCTCATTCATGACGATTGGTATGGCCTAGCACCTCTGGCTAAGGCTGAGTCTCTTTCAGAAGTGTCGAGTATCGGTTCGCGTGGAGAGACCTACGTTATGGCTCGACTTGACGATTGCAAATCAAGTAATGATAATGTTCCAACTACTGCTGAGTTTGAAAAATTTTTTGCAGAAAGCCTCACTGAAAAGAAAGAGCCTGCGGGTGGTGATGAAGATTTGATAGAAAATTTCACCTACGAAAGTTCGCCGCTCCTGAACATCCTCCATAACCCCAAAATTGCCGAGTTCTTAAGTCGTAAAGAAGACACATCATCTTCAGATTGTTTCTATGAAATGTCACCCAATAGCAGTAAAATGAACTCGCCATTCACGAAACCAACAGCCTCTGTTCACTCCAGTGGAACAGGAAACGATGTTTACTTCAGCTTGGAGAGCGAGACCCGGAGTATGGAGCCAGTCACACATTCGTCCTCGGAGTCTCCAACGCTCCACCATCAGGAAGATAGCTCAGTTACCTCTACGTTCACAGACTGTCAGTTCGAAGAGTGCCCTGAAGATCTGAAGACGCTCCCTCTGGACGAAGAATATGCCTCAGTTTTCAATTCTTCGTATAAAACCTGTTCGGAGCTACCAAGTGACTACTCACTGAGGCGAAACCTATGCGATAACTCTGCGACGTGCGACCTAACGTCAGACTCAGATTGGTCCCACTCGCGGGCTCCTTCTTCCACAGCGGATAATGTGATAGTGAAAACTCCTGCAGAAAATGTGATAACTAAGAGCGCTCGTGGCTCAGACACATGGAACAATAATGAACAAACTTTAGTCAATTTAATCGGGGATAATAAGGGTAGTGGGCAAAACGGTGCTGCTGCAGGTCATTCGGAATACAGCTATGCTCTGCGATTTAATAAGGGTGAGAGTAGTGTGTAAGAATGAATGACCGACTTTTCCAACCTGTTACCTCCATTTGCAAGTGTATTCATGTACAAGGTGGCAAATTTTAAAATGCTTCTCGACTTTAAATTTTGAAAAAGAGTCAGAATTTAGAAGGGAAGATGAAACGTTATAAAAGTAATAACGTAAGAAAGGATCCTGAATTTTTTTTCATTTATTCAACAACTAGGAGAAACCTATCAATTTTAAGCACATATTGCTAAAACAGTATTTAAATTACTGTAAACTGACCCTTACGTTTTCTGCAAAAAATCCACCTTGTGATGAATTTGTATTTCTACATTTGTAAGAATCTCATCAGATCTTCCCTTTTTCGCGATTAACTCAAGGCCCAAATAGTATAATTTTTGAACAAAGGCCACCAGACTTCCATGATTTGAAGAGAAAGAAAGTACAATTGATATGTACGAAAAAATTATTTGGGTGCCACTCATCAAAATTGGACATCTCCAGGTGTAAGGATTGTAGTTACAACGGGAGTTTTGGAAAACCATGAAGTATTACAGTGGGCTATTTTTTAAAATTCCCTTTGTAAATAGATCCCTTCTGCCTTAGGACGTTCAAGAACATTTGTTCGAACATGAGTTCAGCCAGAACAAGACATTCTAACAGACAAAGTGCGTGTGACGCAGCTAATGTTTCTTGAAAAATTTCTGTGATAAGTCCGTTTTTCTTTTATTTTGTTTATTGTATTTAAGAATTGCTCCTGTAAATTTTGTTTTTTTATTCTTTCTTGTGGTAAATTTAAGTAAGTAGCATTTATTCCCTCTTCAACGGCCTCCTTGGACGGTGATGTTCGTGTGATGCATTAAGCTATCAGGAAATTACCAAGGTGAACTCCTCAACCTATAATAAGAAAAAATCCAAGCCATGAGATTTTTTTTATTATTATTATCTTTCCTTACACTGACTCTGAAATAGTTGTAAGATGAAGAATGGCTGTATGTTTTAAAAGGAGGAGAACACTGCATATAGGATTCTTTTTTGGATTTGGCTATTCTTGAACTGTAGTAATTTTTTCGCCCTCAGATATGATTTTTGCCTCCTGTGCAAAGAAAATTACAGACTTTAATAACTTTTCTGTATCTCTCATTTTTTTAAAGTTATGTAAGTACTATAAGCATTTAATGGAATCTAGCGATTCTAATGTCAAAATGTTAAAAATAAGTTCTCCTCACATCAAGTGCATACTTTAATGGTATTGAGAAGTTGAGAAAGCTAATTTTTTATGCACAGTTCATGCAAACCATGTAAATTCATGATTTTAAGTTTAAGGGACAATACATTGTAAGATTTTTTTTATCCGCCCTTCTTTCTGCTGAATTTTTACCAGGAACAACCGAAAAAATAGTCACCCCATTTAGCCCTAGAGTATGTAAACAGTCAGAAAGTATCAATTACTCTCACATGTATATTCACTTGTTAAATTTTCCCTTGTAGATAAGTATGTTTAGTTACCAATTTGTACAGCAAGTGTTTGGATAAGGTGGTACATAATTTTGCCTCTGAAAACACCAGCTCTACCGTCCGAAGCAAAAACACTGTAACTCTTTCCCAGGTGTTGCATTAATTTAATACACATGCTCTGCTCTCCTACACAAAAACCTAATCACCATTATGATTATTTTTCCTTTTTTGAATTTCTGATGGTATATTATAATCACTCTGCAAGTATGAAGAATGAATGTTTGCTGGCTCTTTCGTAATAGAACGTTTTGTCGGCAAATAATTACATACATGAGGCGCTTTTATAGCGCTCTCTGGCACTCTGCGACGCCTAATCGCCACAAAACTCGGTCTTCCCACAATCCACCAGGGAGTTGACACTCCCTTATCTCATTTAAAAGCCCCTGTCGCCACCCTCTCACTGGGCGTTCCCTTCGTCTCCTCCCAGGAGGTATCCAATCAAGCATCTTCTTCGGCAGCCTCTTTTCTGTCATCCTACTAACATGACTGTACCAGATAAGCTGTTCGGTCATGACGTCAAACATGATGTCATTTTCGACTTCCATGATATGACGCACTCTCTCATTACAGACCTGATCTCTCCTAGAAATTCCTGCCGACCTCTTCCAGAAATCCATCTCCGTTACTCTTAACATATCCTGTGTACGTTTCTTCAGCTGCCAAACTTCACATCCGTCCACAGCATTGTATATCCTCCTCTTGTTATCTTGAGAAATCCGCTGATCCCAGAGGATTCCATTTAACATCGCTATAGTCTTCCTTGCTAAGGTGTTTCTTTCCTTGTTAGCTTGATCTGTCCTTCCATCCTAGGTCAACCGCACTCCCAAGTATTTATAATCCGCGCAGCCTTTGATCTGCTGCCCATCCTCCAACTCAATGCATTGCTGATCACCTCCAAAAGGAGGCAAATAATTGAATGATGCAAAACGGAGTTACAGCGTTTTTGCCCAGGAAGTCAGTAGCTCATAGCAGTCTTTTTGATCTTTCATAAACTTTCTTCCTATTCCTTCTCCCGCAGTTAAAAGAATAATAAAACTTTGAGGCTCTAGCCTTTGTATCCAAATCTGCTCAAATCTGGGCAGAGTATATCTTTTGACAGCAGTAGAAACCTCTGATTGGGGTCCCTTCGTCTTAAGCATTCGGCTTCAAGACCTCCAACTTTCCCCTGAAAAATACATGTTTTCAAAGAGATTGATTCTAGTCCTGTTATGAAAATTTATTGTGAGGCTGTGTTTGTGTTCTTCGGACTTTTTTTTACAGTACTTAGCTTTACTTAGAATTCAAAAGGTTGTCTTTGGTTTTTCGTCTTTTTCTGCGTGAGACTCAATCCTGAGCGAAGATGACAAAAATTTAACTTACAAAACGTTCCTTTAGTCGGAAATTGTCTCTCTATTGTGCAGTGCTGAATGTATTAATTCTAAATACACTGCAGACTGCAATAAAAATGGCTTTTGTCAGAAAAGAAAAGACTCACCCTGATATTGAACTCAATTCTATTCTGTTACCATGTTATTACGTGAAATTTTTAAAGACAAACTTCTTCCCTCGTGTATATTGACCAGCAACTTCAAATTTAAATTCTTAGTCGCACTTTCTTCATTTCAAACGATGTGGAGTTCATGTCTTGGGAAATTTTGTTCAAAATTCATACTCCATTTGGCAGCGTAAGTGCTGCTTATATTTTCCAATAGGGATTTTTATTTACAGAATTTTTATCATATTTTTTAAACAAAATATCTCATGACCCTATCTGTAACCAACTGAAATGTTGTTTCGAGTTCTTATTCATACTACTGTACCAAGGAAGATCGCCGTGAGAGCCTTGGAACGTTGCCGACTTTTCTTTGATGAAACATAAATTCTCTGGGAAACCTGTGAATGTTTTTCCTTCAATTTTTTAGAGAATTTCACTCGAAATCAGGTCTAAATTATCTGAAAACTTCAAGTGAAAAAATTAGTAACTCCCCTCAAAAGTAATCATTTAATTCAAGGAAATTTGGCAACTCTCGAATGTTCAAGGAGCGTTTTTCCGCAGCACAGCAAGATGATAAGAACCAATAATATTTATAACTTGCCAGTTGTTAATTTACAAGCAAAATAAAATTAATCTGTGCACTGACTGTTTCTTAAAAACCCACGAGGGAGTCTGAAATTTTTTTATTGAAACTCATGTAATGTAAGTAGGTACGTTCATGTGGATTGCATTTTGCAAAAAGGAACCACTAGCATTGCAATGTTGCTAAGATTGTGCAACTTCTTTTGTCTTGGAGGAAAAACCGGATTATCCATTAATAGTTTCTATTTTACTCGCTAAAAACTGTAAATTTAAGACAAAAATTACCATATAAATTTCATAGTTTTTCACGATTTCCGCAATTTTATTGCAAAGAAAAGATGAAGTTGCACAATCTTAGCATCATTGCAATGCTAGTGGTTCCTATTTGCAAAATGCAATCCATGTTACTGTTATGAACTGCAAATTCATTCAGCTTTTAGTTCCTCTAGTTTGTATGCTTCTTATTAAAACTCGTGAAAGTCCCAGTTTGTTCAATCCTGACAAATTTTGTTCAGCTACCTTAAATTTTTCTTAATGCTCTCAACCAATAAAAAATGTCCCATTCAGGACTCACACGAATTCACATTTCAATATTCTTCTCTTAAAAGATTTTTTTTTGGGTTGTCTGTTACTCATAATCTTGTATTTTTCAATGTGATGTTACCTAACTACTTAAAGTTCTCATAGATGAGTAGATATCCTGTCGTTTTGTTCTTGTTGTTGACTCATTTCCTGTCCTTTCAAAGTACTACAAGTGAATTTCACTGGAATTATCTTAAATACTTACAATGCTCCTTTACTTCAGTTAGTCAAAATTTGCACCTATAACCAACAGAATGGCTCACCGTTTGATACTCAGCGAATGAAGTCACATAAGATTCATATGATTAAAATGCAGCCGGCCGATCTCTGAAGAAATGCCTCTCAAGTGCGGCACTTAAAAATTTCTGCTTCTATTCTATGTTATTTTTTTGTTACCCACTTTGTTGCTCAATATGTCCAAATAATATACTTCATTGTAGTTCACAGAGGAGAAAACTTGTGGCAAATGTCAAGGAATAATGTTGATTAGTTTTATTTGTAGAATATGAGATACAATGCTTTCATATGAATTTCAACCCTTTTGAAGGGATCATTCTTGATTATGGACAAACAAATTTTCTCATGACAGAAACAGAAATGAAAAATATCCATCAAAATCCATGCTACTTAATTTCTAGAAGATACATACTTCTATCCATCGGTAAAAATCTTCAAAACGCAAATACTTCAGTCTAAATTTTACCCTGAGAATATATCATCAGAGCCTGTGTAAAGTATGCTGAAGTACTTTTGACTGAGTACTGCTGAAGTAGCTTTTTAACTTGCATTTGGACCAAAGCAACTTGAAATTTGTGTAAAACTCTTTTTAATTCTTCGATTTTATTTTTTTTCTTTTTGAAAAATGCTTTCTTTTGACTTCAAGTCCTTCACTCAGCTGATTCATTTTATCAGTCATATTATTAGGTTGATATTTAACTTATTCTTACTGATCTTCTTTTACTCTAAATAGCCAATTAGTAAAATTGGTAAGAAAAAGTTTTACATTAACCTTCCAGTCCTTTACTATTAATTTCCTAATTGCTTATTTCTGCAAGAGACACTTACCACTAGGATGAAATGGACGTATATATGCTAAAAGGAGCTTTGTCTCATGCAAACCCTATGCACATAGTTCCTTTTAGCATAAATGTGTCCAAATTTTCATCTGTTCTTGTTTGATCGTTTTCCTAGTAGCATTGTCTGTAAAATCGTTATTTTCAAGACTACGGAACGTATCTTCATTCAAAGGTTGTAAAATCTACCTACCCAATTTTCGTTCTCACACAATAATGACAAGGCAATTTCTGTTCAAATTTTCGATGACTTTTACAATGATCCATGGCAAAATCTAAGAATTTTTCAATGAAAAACATACTACTTCTTTCCAGTAAAAATATGAATATTAGTAAAGAAATTTGGTTAGCAATGTTGAATTTTACAATCCTTCATCTTTGAAATATTGAAACAACGAAATTCGGACTTGAGAAGTTGTTCAAATGCACAAGTCAGGAAACCCTTGTCAAATTAAAATTTAGGTGACATTTTCATTTAAAGAAAAATTTTAAAAAATAGGTGTGAAAAAAATTAGCATCAAAACTTGGTTCAATTAAAAAATCACTCATATTGACGCAAAACGAAAAATGAACAGAAAACTGTAAGAAACAAAATTAAAATTTTCTGTTAAATGTACTTCTCAGTCTAGGAAGACAAAGTGATAGACAACCTATAAAGCAAGGTGTCATTTTCATGTAAAAAATAATAGAAAGTAGTTCCTAACTTGGGTATTTTGATGGTTTTTTTAAGAGTTTTCTTCTTTGAAAATAGCGAGTTTTATAATTTTTTTCAAATAGCCGATGTTGTTAGAGGTTTGCTGTGATTACTATAATACAGTCTTGTATATGAATCTAAGTTCAGCAGACAGGTGATTTTTTGGTCTTCACTTGAGAGAAAGACGCACTCCTAAGTTTTAAGTATCTCATAAGGGTCTTTGAAATAGACGTATGTATACTACCAGCAGGCAAATAATTATCCACAAAAAATTTCAATATATAGCCTCTTAAAAAAGTGCCTCTTACGGGCGAAGATTGGCGATTTTGTTCAAATGTGGCCTAAATGAAACCTTACGTTGAGAAAATCCTACACTGACAAGTTTTAGTTTGATTTAAAAACTTCTTTTAGCGTGACAGCATCGCAAAGTTTGCCGTCAGAAAATGCCAATTTTTGGATGTTCATGGGTTGAAAAAAGAACTCCAGTTGATCCCATTTCATTTCATAGGGCTAAGTATAATTAGTTGATGTTACCGTGCCTCAGAAAGTAAGAAGGGATCAACTTCAGTTCTTTGCTAAACTGATAAACGTCAAAATATTAGCCTTTTTCAATGGTAAAAATGTTAGCTTTGCAGCGCTGTACTGCCAAAATGAGATTTAAACTCAAGTTATATCTTTCCTTGAAGAATGAGTTTTGCAAGAGGTTTCATTCAGATCACATCTGAACAAAATCCATAATTTTTCCTCCCCAAAAAGGAGCAAAAGAAGGCCCTTTTTTAACAAGCTCTTTGTCATAAACATGAGCCATGTCTATTATCTGAACAATCCTAACAAGTGAGTTATGTATTTCTTTCCTTCACTTAAAGATATGAGTCACTTAAAGGTATGATTTTTTCATGTTGTGTCCTCTAATTCTGAATAATAATCTGGTTTGTAAAAATTTCAACAAGTTATCTCTCTGAGCATCTACAACTCCCGATGCAAGTTTTAAGAGGCTGACTAAATAGTAAATACTGATCAAAAAAAGACCAATCAAAAAGACTGACAGATTCCTGGTCTAAAATAAATCTCAAGCGATGGTCTCTCTGTCTGCTGTTTGCCTCTGTCATCTTGAACCCTTGAGAACTCCGTAAAAAAGTAGAGGTAATTTTAAAGTTTGTAATTTTTGTATCATGTTTTTCTCCTCAATTGTTTTTATTATTATTGAAAAATATTTTATTGATTTCTAAGATAATTTAATTGTAAGTTAAGTCAATTACACCCTTTTATTTTGATTCTAAATAATAAAAACATAGACGGATCATCTATCGACCTATTCTTTGCAAAGTGTACAAATTACATAGCCCAAAAATATGAACTCAACAGAATAAATAATGAAAAAAGGACTCAAAGAGGGCTAAAATATTAAAGCATTTAAAGGGCAGGATGTTTGGAGATGGTACAGGCAGGGTTGCCAGCGACCGGGAAAATCGGGAAAAGTCAGGGAATTTCGGTGTTGGTCAGAGAGTTTTCTGATTTTTCGTGGAATTAGGCGCGGGCGGTCTCGGGCTCGCGTTGCGGGATCAATTTGGCAATCTGACTGCGTCAGATCCATACTTAAAAGTCAGGAAAAAATATTGGAAAGTCAGGGAATGGAAAAAAATAATTTGGCTGGCAACCCTGTACAGGCTCATTTTTAGCTACAAAAACAATCAGAATTAATGAAAAATTGAGAGGCAAACAGATCTAATTTGTTATCACCTACCAAAACCTAGTGGTTGCTTTAACAAATGGGATCAGGCAGTCACCAAGTTTTTTTTAATAATTCTAATAGTTTTTGCAGCTAAAAATAAGCCGGTAACAACTCGAAGTGTCCCGTTTATAGAATATTTTAATACTTCAGCCTTGTCAAAGCCATTTGCTCCTTTTTATTTTGTTGTGTTCCTATTTTCGTTTTCCTGTTCTATACAGGGTGTCCCAGAATTAAACAACCATACTTCAGGAACAAGTTCTACAGATCAGAATAAGACCCTTTCCTTCTGAAAAGATGTTTCAGGATTTTGTCAGTTCTTTCATCAGTGTTTATTTTTGGCAAAAGAATTTAAATACGATGTCAAAACATACCGTTACAATTTAAAATATGCGAGAAACAGAGGACACCCCCCTTAAACACTCCCATGGGGTTTTGGGGGGCTGAAAATATTTTCATTGAATTCTTTGGGGTTGATTTACCCCAGATATGTTGCTTCTCGAAGCTCAACTCTCGGCCGTTTCCGAGAAAAAAATAGTGGACTGGTGCTCTAGAACAACAGATAGATACCTAAATGAGTCACCACTGCACCTAAGTTTTCTCTATTACCTCTGATTTGCCGGTGGTGCGATTTGGACTCATTGACAGATGTTACATCTTGGTGTAAAAGAGCCAAAAAAATGCGGGGTCCAAAAGGAATGGTAGCTAGTGAATGACACAGTCAAATCTATTTTAGTTACTGTTGTATTATTTTTAATAACAAAAGGATATTTTACAGAGAAATGGTTTAACAGGTAGGAGTGCAAATGAACTCAAAATTAAAGGATTCATTAGAAGATTACTTAAAAATAAACATCACTAAACTTACAACTTAAAACGCCCAAGAAGGATGGAAGAATGTTTATATTTTCTCCACACCAACTTGCTTAGCAAGATCGGCCAGTTCACCTGGAAAAAAAAGAAGAAGAAAAGAACATGAACATTTGAAAAATATTAAAACTAAGAGGATATTTCATTAAAAATTGTTGAACATAATTGAGCGGAGCAAGCAATCGGAATAAGGAAATATTGAAGGTGGGATTGCAACTAATTTTCCTGAGTAGAAAATAATTTTATAGGAAATTCAGCAAATTTTTCCTTGAAATGATTAGATTTTAACGCTTGAGTCATGGATAATATTGTCTGAAACGGTTGAATGAAAATATTCACAATTTTCCCGGTAAAATTGTTTTATCTTCAAGGAGATATGGCAACGTCTGAGGGCTCATACAACGTTCTTTCTTGAGTAGTATTGTGGCAATTCTGCTTTCACAGTTGTTTGCGTCAGATTGTAGCAGTGTTTTTGGCAATATTTGTGCACCATAGGGAAAGAGTACTGTATTATCACACGACAAATAGAATTTCTTTTTTTGAAGGTATTGATAAACCTTCAACATTTTTAGGAGACAATCACTGCCAAGCTAAGGAAGAATGCCGTACGTACATTCAAGAGTTGCCAAATTTCCTCCGATAAAATGTTCATTTTGGAGGAAAATCGTGAATTGAATATTTTTCTTTGAAATTTTCCGACACTTAAGATCAAATTACAAACAAAATTATCTGAGAAATAGGCAGGAAAATATACAAAAATTTTCCTGAAAATTAGTGATTTGCCAGAGGAAACTTGGCAACGCCTGAGGGTTCATACGGCGTTTTTTCTTGGCACAGCAGAACAGAACTCACAAGTTTCACAGTGACAGCGATATAATCAATTTGGCAACATTGGCAGCTATTGATCCAAAATCGGGAGGAGTTAAGCCAAAAAGTCACATATACCTACAAGTGATTCAAAATCTCATTCGAAGTTTCATCATTTTAATTTTAGGAAGGAATCTGACCAAGATCACCAAACAAAAGTGGTTACCTACAATTTTATTATTCTTGACTTGCTTCTACAAAATTTTATGCGAAAGTGTTTGTCAGTTTTTTTTATAAAATACAACATAGGCAGAGACTTGCAGCAACACAATTTGAGATGCCATTCTGCCACTTTAGCTAATCAATGTGAGCTAAATTACACTGCTGTTCAAAAAAAGTGATAGAACTGTGTTTTTAAAGTGCTTCGCTAGAACACACAATGCAATGTTCCTACAATGGTGTAAATGGGAATAGAATATATAACAGAATAAATTGAATTAACATGTAGAATTATGCATGAAATTATTCTCATTATTATTATTGAATAACGAAACTATATATGGTGAAACTAACAGACCACACATTTCAGTTTGCGACGTTGCAGATGTCCTGTAATCCTCCATTTTTTAAATAGAACGGAAAACGACTCATGGTCAATTCTTGAAAACTTCCATGTTATTTTTCCTCTATGTAAAGAAAAATCGAAAAATTTCAAGAGATGATAGTGATTTGTTCTTCTTCAAAAAAATAAAATGGGAGGGGAGATTTTTAAACACTGCAAACGAGATACGTGGTCTGGTAGTTCCACCATCGATATATTGAATTATAAAATATGCTGCAATAGCCGCTTAGGAACATGGATGGAAAATTCAAGACAGTATCAACAGATTAACCATGGCAAAGTCGAATCCATAAAGCTTACTCTTTAATTTAAGTTTCTTCTCCTCTTCGCGCAATGCCTTCCTGAGGGCTCTTTCCCTTTCCACAGTTTCTCGCATGTTGTCTTCTTTCCTTTGAAGGTAGCTGTGTCGAGTAGCACCGTAGACCACTCCCAAAATCAGGGCGCTCCATCGGCTGAACTGGAAAAAGTTAAGACATGTATTATACAGACCTCATTTAGGCAAGAAAGCGTCAAATCAAGAGTTTTTCAGCTGAGTTTGAAAGAAAATTTTCCAAAGTATTCTGATGTTTCTGAATCTGGAAAAGTTCTCTTCACTGTCAAAAAATTGAGAGCATACAAATGAAACTTCAAAGATTCTCATTTTTTAATCGCATTTTTAACATCAATGGTTAAGCTGAAGAAACTTGTAAGTATTTTGGTTTGCAGAGTTGCAGACTTCCTGTCATGCTTCATTCCCTACATCGAAAACTACTCGCCACCATTTCTTGAAAACTTCAGAGACTTTACTTTTCTATCAGAGGAAAATTCTATTCTGTAAAAATTTCAAGCCATGATTTTGATTATGTCTTTGAAGGAATTGAATAGGAGTGGAGATTTTGAGACACTGAAACCGAGATATGCATTGGTGCAGGCCCACCACATCTCATCTCGGGCCCTGGTACCAGTTTTAAGGCCCCCGGGCCCCCAGCACAGAGGGGAGTTCGAGGGGACTCCCTCAGGGAATTTATGAAATTTTAAATCTGTTCGGACGCATTTTGAAGCTCCCATGACGGAGATTTTCCATCAATTTCTGCAGAATAATTATGCCTTTTTTTTTTACTTTCAGCACAAAATACTTTCGAATTGTTGCATTCAGAGCATCTGGAATTTTTTTTTTGGGGGGGGGGGGATGCTACTATTTTAAATTCTGGGGGGGCCAGGTCCCCTGGACTCCTGTCTCGTACGTCTATAGACGCTATTAGTGGCAACGTTATCATAGAGATTCTCCATTATATCGAATTGGATCTAAACAATAACATTGGCATAACGACGGTGAAAGTCGGCAATCACATAACTCGTTTGCGGTGTCTGAAAATCTCCGCCTCTACGTCATTTTTATAAAGGAGAACAAATTAATATTATTTCTTGAAATTTGCAGAATTTTCTTCGCATTGAGAAGAAAAATCATGACAGTTTTAAAGAATTGCCGTTGAGTAGTTTTCCATTTAAAAAATAAAGTATGACAGGAAGTCTGCGACGTCGCAAACCGAGTTATGTGATTGCCGACTTTCACCGTCGATAAACTCTTTCAATGCTACCAGTGCGAAAAAATCGATATATATCGCTTTTCTGTGATGTTGCACTAATAGCGTCTATGGCAAGAGAGTTGAGCCATTGAAGTCTAGGATGCCCAGACTGGAGACTCTTAGCATCCAACGACAGAAGAAAATGAAACGCAGTTACTAAAAATATTATTCTAAACTAAAAATCTTGAAACTAGATAGAAATCTTCAAAGAAGTAAGAAGAATTCTACAGGATCCCAGCGCGTTTTTGAAAATTTATTCACCTCTTGCGATGTTCAGGGTAAATTTTTCACTTTTCCTTACGAGACAAGGGTTAACGTGAATTCGTAGTGGTTTTCCACCGGCGGCACGGGCCCCTTCAGGGCCGGTGCCAGTAACCCAGTATCCCCTCCCTTGTGGCGGGCTTTCATTGGTGCGGTTACACTGTCCACATGTAGGTACTTGATAACAAGAATAACAACTGCTTTTCCAAGCTTCCTCTAGCAGGAAAAACAGATACACAACCTTAACACCATTGCAAGATGTTCTGTTTCACTAAACACAAACCACTCATAATCTTTCTCACATATGTGCTCAGATCTACTTCTCAGAGTGAAAACAAATCAGAGTTTTGAGCTGTCACTGGTGCAAAGTCACGTCTTCTGCCTTATGACACTAACTGAAAAAGAGTAACTATTACGCCACAATAAACAGAGGTGTAAGTAATGGATCAAGTTATCAGACCCTTTCCAACTGTAGTGGGATTCAACGGTACAACGTAACATTAACGGTGCAGTTGTCGTCACAACAATGAAACGAGGAGGAAAATAGGTCAACAAGACTGTACTGTATCACTCCAGAAGAATAGGATACCAGAGGTGTTCAACCCCGAACTGAAAAGACAGGGGCCTGGGTACGAAGCGCTTAGATATTTCGAAGAATGTTATAGAGCAAAAGTCGTGCGGATCATGTAACTAATCTGTAGGCTGAGAAAATATTTGTGAAAAGCTATGATACATCCCAATCTGACGTAAATAATTGAAGCCAGAGTGACAAAGTTCCTTTTAATTAAGAAAGTATGGGACCTAAGGGTTAACGATAAAAGTAGAGTGGAGAAGTGGAGTGATAAGATGAAGAGGTCGACTGAGGACGTAGGGCGAATCAGCTCTCGGTCAGTAACCATAAAAATTACAAAGGCTAAAGGAACTTACTTTGATCAATGGAGAAACGCTGACTGGAGGTTTGTACTCCCGCATCGGAGGAAAGGATGCTTCGGCCGACATTCTGGAGCAGGAAAATTAAACTTCACTAGCCCCGAAAAAACGAAAATGTGAAGGTAAAGGTTACTTTACTTATTCGCTTTCGCTTCGTTCAATTACCCATCAGTACACCACACGGTTGATGATGAAAGACAAACAGGGTTATTTTCATTACGTCATTTGAGTCATGTTGTCAAATCTCCGTATTCTTGTTCTTTGTTCGCCCCACGCCCCATTATGTAGTCCATACCTGTCCATATACCACAACACACGTATAAATTTTAAACAGAACGAATACGTAACTGTAAAGACAGCTTTAAAAAAAACGCGTTAGCTCATTAGGCACAGAAATAGACCATCATTCATTCCATTAAATTGCCTTTGATCCTGATCCTTCATCTGCCTGACCTATTTCAGTTTCACATCATTTTTGTAGTGAGAGTCAAAATAATAAAAACAACGCAACATACAATCCAGAAAGTTGGTTTTTCCATAGGTTCAAAGCTACAAGGCCGTAATCGTTCTACTAACAGATGTACAGAAATAGTTGAGGAGTGGAATTGCATTATTATTTCAAGAGCTGGTGTGATGAGAGCATTGAGAGCAGACAACACTGTATATATTTTCAAATTACCAACTTAAATACAGGCAAGTAGTAGTTGACAAGCATACTAATTTCCAACCGATGATCGGAAAATTCGACTTGTGGTAGTTTTTTCATAAAATCGAAGGGAGAAAACTTCAATAAGCTCAAAAGTTACAGCAAAATTTGGTGTATGTCGTAATAGTAATGGATAATTTTTCACCATTAGACCATCATCGAATTCTCACGTTGGCAGTGCTGAATATGCGCTCATTGTCTCTTGAGCGCGGAAATTTAAAACCTGTACACAACACTGTACACCGAAAAATCTTACATTTATTCTGATTTACATAAAAATTGTATCGATCTTAAACCGTTTATGAACGTTGTTTGAATTATTCTTTAAAAAATATATCAGCAAAAAGTAAAAGATTTACAACATGAATTTCACTTTGATTAATCAAAGCATCACACCAATTGGGTACGAGATTAGCAAAGTACCTACAATCTCACCAAAAATTAGTCCCTTTATACCCAGAGTAACGACAACTCGATTATCAGCTGACTGGCAGCCGACCTTGGCTGGCCATGGAGGCCGAAACTAGTGCACTCAAACGAACGATATTGGGGGAAACGATCAGGAATCCTGCGATGTCTGTCACACAGAAACAACAACATCAACAAATTGATCAATTAAAAAGAAAATGAGATTGGTTTGTGAATAATTTCTTAATCTATTTTCATTTTGGACCGATGGCAATAACAATTTACTCTTGATAAACCACAATTAGAAAATATTTTCATTATTCTTGTTCACATACGAGGTACCGCCATCTTGGTGCACTAGTTTTCGGCCTCCATGAGCGAGAACCAATCAGAATTGGATTTTTTTTTAGGCCACTCTCAGCCCAATCCTGGCCCAACCAAAAGTGAGTTGTCGTAACTCTGGGTATAAAGGGACTCTACCATAATGTAGTCCATACCTGTCCATACTATACCACAACACACGTATAAATTTTAAACAGAACGAATACGTAACTGCAAAGACAGCTTTAAAAAAAACGCGTTAGCTCCTTAAGCACAGAAATAGACCATCATTCATTCCATTAAATTGCCTTTGATCCTGATCCTTAATCTGCCTGACCTATTTGAGTTTCACATCATTTTTGTAGTGAGAGTGAAAATAATAAAAACAACGCAACATACAATCCAGAAAGTTTGTTTTTACATAGGTTCAAAGCTACAAGGCCGTAATCGTTCTAACAAATGTACAGAAATAGTTGAGGAGTGGAATTTCATTATTATTTCAAGAGCTGGTGTGGTGAGAGCATTGAGAGCAGACAACACTGTATTTATTTTCAAATTACCAACTTAAATACAGGCAAGTATTAGTTGACAAGCATACTAATTTCCAACCGATGATCCGAAAATACGACTTGTGGTAGTTTTTTTCATAAAATCGAAGGGAGAAAACTTCAATGAGCTCAAAAGTTACAGCAAAATTTGGTGTATGTCATAATAGTAATAGATAATTTTTCACCATTAGACTATCAATCGAATTCTCACGTTGGCAGTGCTGAATATACGCTCATTGTCTCTTGAGCGCGGAAATTTAAAACCTGTACACCGCAAAATCTCACATTTATTCTGATTTATATCAAAATCTTATCGATCTTAAACCGTTTTATGAACGTTGTTTGAATTATTCTTTAAAAAATATATCAGCAAAAAGTAAAAGTAAAGTAAGTTGCAACATGAATTTCACTTTGATTAATCAAAGCGTCGCCCCAATTGGGTACGAGATTAGCAAAGTACAATCTCACCAAAAATTAGTTTCTTTGCGTTAACTAGAAAAATCAACGTCGAATATGTTATTCTACAGTTAGGTATCAAAATATTATGATAAATAATTAAGAAATGTTCACTTCAGGTTTTAGAAAAACTCGCTTCGGAAACATTTGATTGGAAATGCAAACTTAGACATGATTGTGATCTATACACGATTCATCCTAGTCTTTGATCTTCAAAAAGGTCATCATTAAAAGGTTACACAGAGTTTCCGGCAAACCGGAAAGTCAGGGATTTTGTTGAAAAAGACTGGAAATTTCGCGAGTAGCGCGCGCCAAACCAGCAACTTCAGCTGGAGCAATTTTTGCGATACATCGATTAATCTGTCATTTAAACCTATGGAAAAGGATCAATAGGCAACGTATTTGCAACAATCAGCGTAATAATTGATTCTTTACCATAGCCTGAAATGGAGAGATATTGATAATCGATTATTCACGCCTCGCCACTAAGAACTATTCGATAGTTCGCGAAAAAATGAACGAAAGCGTATTTTTCCTCTATCCGAATCTCTTGAAGTGGAGATGTTATCCATAGCTTATCAAAAGCCAGCGTAATTCAAACATAAGAAAAATCCAAGTGAAGGTCCTGATCGTAGGTCAGAGAGGGGTCATGAGATTCGGAAACTTTTGAGTCTGGGAAAAGTCAGGGCATTTGAAAATGAGGAAATTCAGTGTCTCGTCAGATTTTAGTGTTCGCTAATAAGTTGAAAACTGATTTCATCTCTGGAGTGTGTGCAGAATTAAATGGATCGCATTCAGCAAAAAAGGAACCACCGCTATTACGGGGCCGGATCCACCTACTTGCCGCCCATGGGCCGCCTATATTTTGCCGCCCCCTTCTCATTCGTTTTGAAACTAGAAAAAAACCATCAAATGAACGTGCCAGCGGGGGAGGGGTGCATAAGACACATTTACTCGTGTTGAACACATTTTTTGAGAAAGCCCTGTCAACACAACTAGCAAAAGTTCACGGAACTTTGCGCGAAAGTTAAGTTCCGTAAACCTATCTCTGTGTGTACAAGGCCTTCCATTCATAAGAAATGAACGAAAAAATCATGAAAGAACAAACATAAATGTGGATCAATGATTTTAACTTGCGCCACCGCGCCGCGCAGAGCGCGCCGTGTTGGACGCAATGCGTGAAGTATTCACGCAGTCTTGTAGGCGCTATGCGTTTCACGCTGACCGCACTGTATTTGGCGCAATGCGTAAAGTATTCATGCATTCTTGTAGGCGCTATCCGTTTCATGCTGACCGCAATGACCGCACTGTGTTTGATGCAATGCGTGAAGTATTCGTGCAGTCTTGTAGGCGCTAATATGTGTTACATGCCGATTGCCGCGCCGAGGGCTTCTCCTTTTCATCTCAAGTCCTCGTCATCATTTCTCTCTCAGTCGCGCCGTTCCTGGCCAAATTGAGTGTTTGGTTTCTCTCGTAACTCGACTTATTGAGGGTGCTGTCTCTTGTATCACCAAGAGACGAGAAAATTAGAAATTACTATACTCTCAGGAAATGAGAGATTTTGTCGCCTTTTCTCGTTTCTAATTTTGTTTTTATAAATCCAATTTTTTTTATACCTACACTTTAAAAAATTGCAAATTTGTTCAGCCCCTTAGATTTGCCGCCATGGGCCGCGGCCCATGTGGCCACCCCCTTAATCCGGCCCTGCGCGATTACAGTGTTTCCAAAATCGTGCGACCTCTCCTTTTCTTTTAAAAATACTCAAAATATGTATATTATTTAAATTTACACGATTATTTCTCTTTAAAATTAACCATTTTTTGTTGGAAGGCAAAAAAGTTACGTAAAAGTTCGCGAGAAACACGATGGTGCCACTGATTTTCCCTGAAATCAACTCCCAAGCTCAAAAAAAGCTCTCAAGTTGAGGCCAAAATAGAGAGGATAGCCCACGCTATCCTGAGAGTCCACCTATACTTCAAGACAAATTCTCCATGCAAAGATAGGGAGCAAATACATTGACAGGGCTGCTACTTTATTTGGGGACTCCAAAACTGAAAAACACGGAAACCCTGCTAATGTATTTGCTCCTTATTTTTGCATGGAGAGTTTGTCTTGATGTAGAGGTGGACTCTTAGGATAGCGTGGGATATCCCCTCAATTTTGGCCTCAACTTGAGAGCTTTTTTTGAGCTTGGGAGTTGATTTCAGAGAAAACCAGTAGCACCATCGTGTTTCTCGCGAACTTTTACGTGAGAATCGATAGTCAAATCGCAAATTCCTCACACATGCAACATCTCCATTGCACTGGTTCCTTTTTGATAAATGCGATCCAAATGCATCAAACCCACATGCTTGGAAAAGAATTGATGATGATTCTTCCATCTTTCTCTTGTCACTTGGTGTATACTAAGGAGGCGTCGCATTTTGTTTTCGTAAAATATTCTCAAAAAACTTGTATTATCCTGGTCAGTTCTCCTCCAGCGATATTCAATGCACTGCCATCGTTTTGGAACACTTGAGAGAGTGTTGTGGCCAGTTGAGAGAGGCAGGATCATGTTTTTTCTTATCGGCATGCCTCTGGAAGATCTTCCCGATCAAAAAGCATTGAATTTGATTAAACACTCAACCCCCCCCCCCCCCCCCATTCGCGTGCGACGACGATGTATGCTGCCGTGCTGAGGAAAAACGCCGTATGAAAATTCGAGAGTTGCCAAATTTCTTCCGATAAAATTTTCATTATCGAGGAAAGGTATGAATATTTTTCCTGGAAATTTTCAGGAACTTTAGTTGAAATCGAAAACAAAATTATCTGAAAAATTTGAGGAAAAATATGCACAAATATCCCCAAAGTTCGTGCACTGAAAAAAAATTCTTGGCGTTTTTACCAAGGTCCGTTGGTACCTTTACCATCTCACTTTTTTTAACCAATTATTGGTATTCTACCAAGACAGACTGGTAAGCTTACCTAAAAACCGGTATTCTTATTGTTTTTTCAGGTAAGAATACCACTTTTATTGGTAATCAATTCCCGGTAACTTTGCCATTTTATCTCGGTAATTCTACCGCAGTCGATAAAAAATATTGGCGTTTTTACCAAGGTTCAGTAATTGGTAATTTTACCGAGATTCTCGGTAAAATTACCAATTCCATAAATGGTAATTTTACCAAGAAAAAATTGGGATCAAATAGAGAGCTGAATTCTTGGTAATTTTACCCTTTTCTTAGTAAATACACCGAGATTTTTTTTTCAGTGTGAATTACCGAAGGAAAATTGGCAACGTCTGAAGGTTCATACGGCGTTTTTCCTTAGCACGGCAGTATGAATGCGATGACTTCGATGAGTGCGACACATTTTGTTATCAAAATCGGAACAAATTTAAAGCGCTCCATCTTTTTCAATGTTTTTCTTTTCGATTTAAATAAACACTCAAACAGCCTCTTATTCGTGCAACGACAACGTACAAATGCAATAAGTGGCACGTTTCGTTATTACAGCCGGAGAACATGTAAGGCGCTCCGTTACTTTCAATGCCTATGTCTGGATGCAACTATTCGTGTTCTCAGGATATGCGTGTTGCATATCTAAAAATTGCAGGCGCTCTGGTTTTCTTCACAACAACGCATGGCTGTGGTAGTTAGTTCTCAAGGTTTCCTCTGTTGCATTCTTGTGTTTACGATGAACTCCTCGACGTTTAAATGTCAAAACGTGCCGTGTTTCATCACGGCTGTGTTGCAAAATGGTGCAAATTGTAGGTATATCGGTGGTAAATGGTAATTTGCGGTATTGGTATCTGCGATACACTGTAAAATATTTCTTGGTGGAAAAAGTGTACTATTTGGCAACACAGCCTGGATATAATACGACTAGCCAAATTATCCACCAAAAATATTTTCGCAATGTCATCGCAGATATCAATGCCGCAAATTACCACCGATATATCTGCAATTCGCACCATGTTGCAACGCTGCTGTAATGAGATACGGTATATTTGAACTCCGAAGAATTCATGGTAAACACAAAAATGCAACAGGGGAAGTCCTTGAAAACCAACCACCGCAGCCATGCATTGTTCTGAAGAAAACCAGAGCGCCTGCAATTTTTAGGTATGCAACGCGCACATCCTGAGAACACGAATTGTTGCATCCAGATCTAGGCATTGAAAACGACAGAGCGATTTTTTGTTCCGATTGTGATAACAAAAGGTGTCGCACTCATCGAAGTCATCGCATCCATACTGCCGTGCTGAGGAAAAACGCCGTATAAACCTTCAGACGTTGCCAATTTTCCTTCGGTAATTCACGAACTTTGGGGAAATTTGTGAATATTTTTCCTCAAATTTTTCAGATAATTTTGTTCTCAATTTCAACTAAAGTTCCTGAAAGTTTCAAGGAAAAGTATTCATACCTTTCCTCAATAATAAACATTTTATCGGAAGAAATTTGGCAACTCTCGAATTTTCATACGGCGTTTTTCCTTAGCACGGCAGCATGCGTCGTCGTCGCACGCAAATGGAGGGGGGGAGGTTTGAGTATTTAATCAAATTTGAAAAGAGAAATAAATAAATTACTAATGGCCATTAAATAAAATGAAGACTGTTCAAGCAGCAATCGCTCGTTTTACTTTATCGGCAATTACTAGCTTAATTATTCTCAGTCTTCGCTTTTAATTTAAATTGAATAAGTTGAACACAAGAATGAAACAGGGAAAATCCTTGAGAACTGACTACCGCAGCCATGCATTGTTCTGAAGAAAACTAGAGCGCCTGCGATTTTTAGGTATGCAACACGGATATCCCGAGAACACGAATAGTTGCATCCAGACCTAGGCATTGAAAACGACGGAGCGCCTTACATGTTCTCCGCCTGTGATAACGAAATGTGCCACTCATTGCATTCATACTTTGTCGATGCACGAATAAGGGACTGTTTTTCACCAAAAAATATTTTACAGTGTATCGCAGATATCAATGCCGCAAATTACCGCAAAATTTCACGTAGAACACGATGCGCACTACGAAAATTACAAAAATCAACTCCTTACGAAGCCATTTAATGATTCTTAATGCGTGAATTCGAACCACCCGCTCATGAAAACTCAATGATCTACGTGATTTACATCGAGCGCTAAACGTTTATACTCCAAGAGGATCCTCCAATCTAAGAACTTCTTCGGAAATCTATTTTATACCATTACCTGAGCATGACCACATCATATAAGTTGTTTCATCATGAAGTAATGAACGATAGTCTGTTTATGAGAATTTTGCCGAGACACATTTACAGTGGTGCCGCAGAAACCAACACAAAAATTCCCGTATTTGTCTCATTTATAGCCTGTAGTCCCAAGTAACCCCATTCTACCGTATCTCAGTTTGCAGAGTTGCAGACTTTTTGTCATACCTACTGTCTTTACTAGATAAAAAAAACCACTCAACGGCATTTCTTCAATACGCCGAGTCGGTGATTCTTCTTCTCTATGCGTGAAATTGATTCTGTGAAAATTTCAAGCCATAATGTTGGGTCGGTCTTCCCGGAAAAAAAAATTAGGAACGGAGATTTGGAAAAATGTCCATGGCGGTCAGGGCCGGATGTAGGGGGTGGCCACATGGGCCGCGGCCCATGTGGGGCGGCAAATAAGGGGACGGCAAATTTTACAATTTTTTTAAATGTAGGTATAAAAAAAATCGGATTCAGAAAAAAAACTACAAACGAGATAAGGCAAACAAAATCTCTTATTTCCTGAGAGTGTAGTAATTTCTATTTTGTCGTCTTTCGGTGATACAAGAGACAGCGCGGCGCCGCGGCGCGCGCAGGGAGCAATGATGACGAGGACTTGAGATAAAAAGAAGCCCTCGGCGCGGCGCACAGTGGATCGAGTAAGTTAGAGAGGTCGGACATGAAATTTTCGACTAAAACTGCACATTTTGATGTTTATTTCGTCCCATTTTAAATTTCAAGGAGTGCTTGAAGAAGAACATTTTACGAGGAAACCAATGGAACCCCTTTTAGAACCTCAAAATTTTGTATGAACAGAGTTATAAGCTTTTAAAGTTTCAAAATTTTGTCCGACCTCTCCTATTGACTCGATCCACTGTGCGGCGGTCGGCATGTAACACATACCTAGTAGCGCCTACAAAACTGCGTGAATACTTCACGCTTTGCGTCGAACACAGTGCGGTCGGCGTGAGACGCATGGCGCCTACAAGACTGCATGAATACTTCACGCATTGCGCCAAACACAGTGCAGTCAGCGCGGCGCGGAAGCGGAAGTTGAAATTATTAACCCCCATTAATGTTTGTTCTTTCACAATGTTTTCGTTCATTTCTTATAAATGCAAGGCATTGTCCACACAGAGATAAGTTTACGGAACTTAATTTTTGCGCAAAGTTCCGTGAACTTTAGCTAGTAGTGTTGATAGAGCTTTCGCAAAAAACGTGTCCAACACGAGTCAACGCGTCTTAAATATGCACCCCTTTCCCTCCGGCACGTTCACTTGATGGTTTTTTATTGATGTCTCAAAACGACTGAGAAGGGGGCGGCAAGTAGGTAAATCCGGCCCTGATGGCGGTATGCGTTTATGCAGTTTCAGAGGCTAAGTTGGGTGTGTGTATGCTAGAAGGAACTATGTTGCACGGAGACCCTTTGCACAAAGCTCCTATAAACATATGTTTAATGCAGAACCACCGAGAAAAAAAATTCGGTTGCAGCAGTGGCGATTCTTAAAAGTTCACAACACTATTTTTCCTCCATTAAAATGTATGTAAAACAATCGATCCGTGATGAGGCAGCTTGCTTCATGTAAAATCGATATTTTTAATGAATTTAAATGGAGGAGAAATAGTGTTTCCAAATCGCCTGTGGGTTGCAGGGACTGAACTTCGATTGATATTAGACACAGAACTTTTTGGCTTTAGGTCATTGAAGTTTTTGGTCACTGGAACTAAATTTTGGTAAGCTGGACCAAAGTTTGGTTTCTGTGACCGATAATTTTAATCACAGAACCGAAAAAGCTCGGTTATTCAGTGAGCAAAGAACTTTTTATCTCCGTGAAAATCAGTAAATTCTCTTCAAACCGACAGCCATGTCCTAAAACTTCATTGCACCGTAACTTTCGACAGCTTTTCTACATGGCCACAACAAAAGAGGCAGTCCTAAAAATGAAAATTACATAACGAGACGACCAACAACGACAGAGTCATAGATTCTCCCACCCGACTCTTCCACCAATAGTGACGATATGATCTCAGGTGAAGTCAAAAATGAAGTGCTCACCTCTGGTTTTTTCTTCGGAGGTTTATTCTTTGTCCAGCATCCAACGATCTTCCCTTTCTCTGTTCGCGCGCCATGGTGTTCCATCTCCTTCTCGCTCTCCTCCTCATTGTTCTGATTTCCTTCGTTTACATCGACTCCAGAAGGCCGCCGAATTTTCCGCCAGGTAAGCAACTTTAATTTGAAGCACGTCGGATCAAAACGGCACAAGTCCACTTTTTTACGAAGCTGAGATATTAGTGCCTTTGGAAAGTGTTTTTAAAGCCGCATCCAAATAAATAAAAAATAAGTGGTGAACATTAAGTTATGGCGGTTTCGGTTTACTTATCGGAGAAAATTCATTCTTCGATATATTTTGAAAATGTTAAAAAAACGGACTAAAACTCAAAAAAATCAGTTCCTCGGAGGGAGTTTATTGGGAATTTTTTAAGTTGCGTTTTTCCAAATTAACTGTGTCGTCCAAAAACAATTCTAAAGTTATACCATTAAAGTTTCAGGATCAGACAATTTTTGGCGTAAGCATACTGACTGCGGATTTTTCGGCTGCTTTTTTAAGCTCATAGAGCAAATAAAAAAGCCTCCATTTTGTAGTTCTTGAAAAGTTAGAAAAATTGATTTTGTGCCGTTTTGATCGTAAATGCTCAATTGCATGCTATATCATTGCTATCCGTATCTCTGACGTATAATGCGAGTTAAAGCAAATTTAGCTTTACTTAAGGCGCATCAAGTAAATTCCAGACAATTTTAGATATTGAGATTAAACTAAACGGAGCTAAATTATAATTTCAAATATACTGAAAGAGATTCGCCTAACTTGATTACACTATATCCAGCTTTGTCTATCTTCACAGAGGATTTAAAAAATTAGTCGGTAGTCTACTTCTTCATCTGGCCGGTTGGAAAATATGAAGCAGGTTTAATTATGATTTCTAGAGTATTAACGATTTCAAAAAGAAGTACTTTCGGCAGGCGACATACAGATACGCTGGATTTAGACATATTTTTCGAGATTTGGGTCGGAAAAAGTCGAACCGTCCAAATCGAAAAAAGCGAATTAATGACTGCAATAGATGATGTACCTTCAAAACATCATTGGCATCCTTAAAGAGACTACTTTTGTATGTTTTTTTAGCATAATCGTGCAAGGAGCGTAGAGCGATGAAAATATTGAAAACTGCAATATTTTCACCTAATCTGGTCCATAAATGCCGATTTTAAACAGCCAACAAGATGAATCGCATGTCTCAGGAAGATAGGAAATTTGCAATGCAATGAAAAATCACAACTTATTTCAATTTTATTGCAATAAAGCTCTATAAGAAGTGCCCCTTCAATCAGTGGATAGGCAACATGCACAGCATTCTAATGTAGTAGAAATAATCTTACCATGGGACTGCGGTTTATTGGAATCGGTGCTATTGGGCACAACCCTCAAACTCAATATCAAGAAATCTTCAGATATCGATTTTTAAAGTTTTTAAAGTTAGGAACTTCGTCTCCCCGGCCCGCCCCATAATTATCCGAGGGGGCTAACATTTCGACCGAGTTAAACAGGTAGGAACTAAGCCACATCAACTATTGCCAGTTAGGCCGTGCAATTTATCACATGAAAACGGTTATGCGTATTTTCGCGCAAAATTCACTGAATTTCCGCCCTGGTTCGAAGCAAATTCCTTAAAAGTTTCAAGGGAATCCGCACAAACTTTCTCTCGTAAAAAATTAAATCACCTAATTAAATTTGGCAAAAGCTGACGTGGCTTGGTTCCTTTCTGTCAAGCGCGGTCCATTTTACCCTGACACCAGAAGCAGTTGGTACAACACCTGAGCAATCTCTGGCCGAAACAAGGGGGGGGGGGGGGCAGAATCGGCGGTTTTGGAACAACCTCTCTGGTCGTTTTTACAGTTTTTGGTATCAAGGCAGCACTTAAATGTCTCAAACTTTTGCAGATTCGTCTGGACTATTTTAGTTCTGAAGCACGAAAACAGTACAAAGCTCCAAACAGTACAATCTATACTAATAAAGCAGACTTCACGTTGATTGACTCACTCACTGACTGACTGACTGACTCACTCACGTATCAGCGGATCTCGTGAACGGGAGGCCGTGTGACCCTGAGATTCCGCACTGGGATCCCTCTCTACCCCGAGGCGCCGGATAAGGGAGGATTTCGCGATCCGCCCGCCGGTTCGCGGGATATCGCGGTCCGCGTGGGTCGATTTTCCCGTAAGGACAACGGGTGCGAGAGAGAGTGCGAGCGAGATGGAGCGATTTCCGCGTTTCGCGCTGGAAGACAGCTGATAAATTTTACGTGTGTTCTTCTGGTACGCGCAACGGGTGCGAGGAAGATGGAAGGAGTTAAGCGTCCAACGAGTGCGAGGAAGATGGAACGAGTTCGGCGTCGCGCTGTTGGAAACGCCGCGCCATGATTGTTGCGAGCTCCGACTCGTGCATCCGTTGCCGGGCTACTCTCTCAGGGATGTGAAAATCTGGAAAATCTGTCTATGCATCGGCATAGAATAAAGAGACTGACGTAGTCTCTTCATTCTATGACATTGGTTCGCGATTTTCGCGATTGGTTCGCGCATTGGTTCGAGTTTTCTTCCGTTTTTTTGCAAGATTAGTGAAAAATGTGCTCCGCGGAACCTTTCGTTTCGTTTTTTTTTTTTTTTTTTTTTTTTTTGAAAAAATTTACCTGCTCAAGTTCGAAAGTAAAAAAATTGTTGTGATTTAGTCTTCACGTCGCCTGGGGTTACTTTTTGTTACTTTTATCTTCTGTTTTGAAATAATTAAGGCAAATTCTCGGGAAATTTTGAGAGAAGCTGTTGCTTGGCTTCAAAAATAAAATAAATAAATCAAAATGGAACATAAAGACGGTGTGCAACGCTTCAATCGGAGGAGAAGCGGGGGTTTCGCGCGCATTTCATCAATATTTGACTCCGATCGTGGAGGGCGCTCTTGATACAACTATTTCACCACGGAAGATGTCCAAATTGCCGCTTGCTAGATTGAAGGCGTTCTATACTGTGATGACGGCTCGGTCACACTGCGCAGTGCGCCTGCAGACGCGGTGCTGACAGCGGAGCAAAACTAGAACATCGCTTCGACATTCTTCACCTGCTTTCTGTTTCTATCATAGTTTAACCAAAACACATGAGTCTTACTTGCAAAATTTTAAATCATCGCTAATGCTCTTTTTTTTTTTTTTTTTTTTTTTTTTTTTTTTTTTTCAAAACATTAAATCTTATATAGGAAAACCGATGGTTACATCCCATATGGTTCTCGTGAAATTAAGATTGGATTCTTCCAATTCGTCACTTTTAACAAGCAGAATTGAAGCGAGCAACTATTTGAACTCCGGAGTGGGTATGTGGTATCATACAAAATTGAAGGAAAATCATACGTTTTCGCCCATCTCAAGTAACAGATGTTTATGAGTTTCATGCGCACATTTACGTAATCTTAATTGAGTCAGAGATTCGCGTGTATGCCACGATATTGATGTGAATAACGCGCAATTGTAATGATCTTAAAAATTCGCTAGGAACACGACGTATTTGCCGTGATACCGTGGTGATTATCGTGTAATTTCTAATTTGTTTTACAAAATCCCAGGAAAAATCAAGTTTTCTCCGCGATGTAGATGACAAACCCGCCATTGCTGTGAATTAAACGAAACCGCTGGTTAAATCCCGTAATTATTTCGCGGCTGAAACTCACCAGCTAACTTCAATTAAACATTGAACTGACAAAAGTAACAAATCTTTATGAAAATAACCAACTTTTGATTGGGAATTTTTGATTATTATAATTATCATGTGAGCTTATTGCAGAACAGACCAAAATAGCAGCATACTACTAATATCAACTTTTTAATCAAACCAGTGCGTCTCGCCAATTTTGAAATAGTAGATAATAATTCAGAAACACAATTAGTAACTGATCACTAATCACAGTGATTGCTGATGGTGGGGTTTTCCTGTGCGTAGCACGGGTTTCCTGCTAGTCTATACTAATAAAGCAGACTTCACGTTGATTGACTCACTGACTGACTGACTGACTGACTGACTCACTCACGTATCAGCGGATCTCGTGAACGGGAGGCCGTGTGACCCTGAGATTCCGCACTGGGATCCCTCTCTACCCCGAGGCGCCGGATAAGGGAGGATTTCGCGATCCGCCCGCCGGTTCGCGGGATATCGCGGTTCGCGTGGGTCGATTTTTCCGTAAGGACAACGGGTGCGAGAGAGAGTGCGAGCGAGATAGAGCGATTTCCGCGTCTCGCGCTGGAAGACAGCTGATAAATTTTACGTACGTTCTTCTGGTACGCGCAACGGGTGCGAAGAAGATGGAAGGAGTTCGGCGTCCAACGAGTGCGAGGAGGATGGAACGAGTTCGGCGTCGCGCTGTTGGAAACGCCGCGCCATGATTTTTGCGAGCTCCGACTCGTGCATCCGTTGCCGGGCTACTCTCTCAGGGATGTGAAAATCTGGAAAATCTGTCTGTGCATTAGTTCTGTTTTGAAATGATTTAGGCGAATTCTCGAAAAATTTTGAGAGAAGCTGTTGTTTGGCTTCAAAAATAAAATAAATAAACCCAAATGGAACATAAAGACGGTGTGCAACGTTGCAATCGGAGGAGAAGCGGGGTTTTTGCGCGCATTTCATCAATACTTGACTCCGATCGTGGAAGGCGCTCTTGATACAACTATTTCACCACGGGGGATGTCCACATTGCTGCTCGCTATATTGAAGGCGTTCTGTACTGTGATGACGGCTCGGTCGAACAGCGCCTGCAGACGCGGTGCTGACAGCAGAGCAAAACTAGAACATCGTTTCGACATTCTCCACCTGCTTTCTGTTTCTATCATAGTTTACCGAAACACATGAGTCATACTTGCAAAATTTTGGATCATCGCTAATGTTTTTTCCTTTTTTTTTTTCTTAATTTCAAAGCATTAAATCTTATACAAGGAAACCGATGGTTACATCCCATAGTTCTCGTAAAATCGAGATTGGATTCTTGCAATTCGTCACTTTTAACAAGCAGAAATGAAGCGAGCAACTATTTGAACTCCGGAGTGGGTATGTGGTATCATAAAAAATTGAAGGAAAATCATACGTTTTCGCCCATCCCAAGTAACAGATGTTTATGAGTTTTATGCGCACATTTACGTAGTCTTAGTTGAGTAAGAAATTCGCGTGTATGCCACGATATTGATTTGAATAACGCGCAATTATAATACTCTTAGAAATTCGCCAGGAACACGACGTATTTGCCGTGATATCGTGGTGATTATCGTGTAATTTCTAATTTGTTTTTCAAAATCCCTGGAAAAATCACGTTTTCTCCGCGATGTCGATGACAAACCCGCCATTGCTGAGAATTAAACGAAACCGTTGGTTAAATCCCGTAATTTTCGCGGCTGAAACTCACCAGCTGTAACTTCAATTAAACATTGGACTGACAAAAGTAACACATCTTTATGAAAATAACCAACTTTTGATTGGGTATTGTTGATTATTATAATGATCATATGAGCTTACTGCAGAACAGACCAAAATAGCAGCTTTAATCAGCATACTACTAAGCTCTGCATTTTTATCAAACCAGTGCGTCTCGCCAATTTTGAAATAGTAAAAAATAATTCAGAAACACAATTAGTAACTGATCACTAATCACAGTGATTGCTGATGGTGGGGGTTTTCCTGTGCGTAGCACGGGTTTCCTGCTAGTGAGGAATAAAAGGCAGTGGCCCCCAGGAATAGTTTCATTCAAAATAACCTCCTTTTGACGATAAAATCGAGCCGACTCAACTATAACCTCAACTGTTTCTCTCGATAAATATTCAACAACTTTACTGCCATGCAAAACAGAATTTGTCGCTCTCCGTAACTCCCCCATTGGAGTTTGGGTCGCTTGGGTCGGGGACCGGTACAATCTCTTCATCGTCGCGACTACAACTGTTCTATATGCAAGTAAACTCCTGGTCGTCTTGCTATTGGTTGCACTAAGAAGTGCATAGCTTGCAAACTAGTACGGATGTTCCTCTCAGTTATTGAAAAAGCAGCGGCAATGTTCCCGTTTCCTCTTCCTACAGGCTCTTCCTTTCCCCTCCCCTCCACCCCTCCTCCCCCTCCCCCCTCCTCCCCCTCCTCCCCCTCCTCCCCCTCTTCCCCCTCCACTCCTCTCCCCTTGAAAATTTTCATATTGCACGGTTAAAGAACCGTAAAGTTTCATATTTTTGGCTGTAGGGCTATTTTTGGGAACTGAATGGTAAACACCAAAAATACCTATATCATTCGCCGAAAATTTACGGTTGAATATTTATTAAAAGACAGTCAATTTTCATGAAGGTCATTGAAGGTAGCGTATCTGTTCCAACTTGGACTTTTAAAGTGTCCTTAAGTACTTGACTTTCGGCACCAAAAATATCTTTCTTAGACCAGCTTATTCACATACTGTGCAGTTTTGTGCGGGTGTTGATTATTTTCATTTTTTCGAGTTGGTGTGTTTCCGTTCATACTGATTCAATTAATGTTAGGTATATTTTGTTTCTAAAATAGGTCGGAAAAGGTTTTTTTTTTGGAGGGGCCGTGGCCCCCAGGAAAATTGTTTTTGGAAAAAAGTTACACAAAATCATCTTTTTTGGACCCAAGGAATCGACTCCTTCAATGTTCTTACTTAAGGTGATTCGATGGACGCCATATTTTGTGTCAGAACGGTATGCGATATATCGCATCAATTGGTTCCATTTTTTCAGCTACTCGTCATTTTTCTCCAATTTTGAGATCGCAATTCTGTTGTCAGGAGACTTAAGCACTCACTTACCAATTTTAACAAAGAAATTCAACATAATAAAGGCGTGTTTTTTTTAGAGAGAAAGCATCGCATTCGACACTGATATTGAAACTGCACTCTAATCAATCTAATGCGATGTTTTCCCTCTAAAAAACCACGCCTTTATTACGTTGAATTTCCTTGTTAAAATTGGTGAGTGCTTAAGTCTCCTGACAACAGGATTGCGATCTCAAAATTGGAGAAAAATGACGAGTAGCTGAAAGAATGGAACCAATTGATGCGATATATGCCGTTCTGACACGAAATATGGCGTCCATCAAATCACCTTAATCCTGGGACACCCTGTACTGTCTCTGGTGCCCCCGGACGGCCGAACTTGGACTAGAGAAAAACCGAAGGAGTTTCCACGACAGTCTGACATCCTCTAGCGGTGTCCTCCAGAGGCAGGTGTCCTCGAAAACTCCGAAACTGGCGGCCACTTTCCAGTCCGGTGACTGAGGACCGCGGGCCGACAAAGGCGGGCTCAGACGCTTCTTCGACGATAAATTGTGCTTTTGGAGGTCGAAAGACGGAAGACCAGCACATGACCTCCCTCAACAAGATCTCCAGACTCCTATCGATAAGACTCTTTCACAGCTGTTTACTTTCACTTTCACTTTCCGCCCACTTCCCATTCCCCTTGTAGGTGCACAGCGTCTCCTTAAATGAATGATAACCATCAGTGCTGTTGCTATGTGGAAGGCCCCTAGTAGCAGAGTTGCATAAGAAGTATTTAAAAAAATTCTGTTTTATAAAAAAGTTTAATTTTTCACGATCTTGAATTATCATAGTTTAATTTAACCGTCGAGTAATTTTTGCTTCAATCTTTGTGTTGCTATGTGGAAGGCCCTATTAGCAGAGCTGCATATGAAGTCTTAAAAAAAATTCTGTTTCTAACGCACTTGTAAAGCAGGCCTTGACACCCTCCCCCCTCCTCCTGAGTGGCGTTATGTATTTCATGAGCCAGCACTATGGCCGAATTGTTTTTCCGATCCTGTGACGACTTAACTTCGAAATTTTCAGAACCTTTATGGATCAGTTTAACCTGAATGTTTTTGTGATCTATTATTCAGTGTCAGAAACATTTACATTTTTAAACGGTGCACTTGAATTGCAAGCCGTAAAAGTTGAAAGTCTCTCTGTAAAAAGCTTGAAACTGTTTTATTGTATCCATTTGCCCTAGTTTTTTCACTTTAAACTCGAGGTGTCAAAACATTCACTATTAAAGAAGGATAGCGATATGCATTTTATGAGCCAGCCCTATGGCCGAATTGTTTTTCCCATCCTGTGACGACTTAACTTCGAAACTTTCAGAGCCTTTATCGATCACTAATCTGAATATTTTTGTGATGTATAATTCAGTGTCAGAAACATTTACATTTTTAAACGGTGCACTTCAATTGCAAGCCATAAAAGTTGAAAGTCTCTCTCTAAAAAGCTTGAAACTGTTTTATGGTCTCCACTTAACCTAGTTTTTTCACTTTAAACACGAGGTGTCAAAACATTCACTATAGAATGCGGATTTAGTAGCCACGTCATTCGATATTTTTCTTAATACTTCTTCTTCTTTCATATTTTTCTTCTTTTATATTTTTTTTTATTTTACTTTTTATCGTCACTATCGATACGGAACTCGGGAGCCGAGTATATCGCGACTCAAGCGTCTGAAAATGCCCGGGTATTTTCTTTTTCATTGTTCAATCGATACATGAGGTGTTTTCACTATTCAAGTTATTTACGTTGGTTGTTATTATTTACAGAGTATTGTCATAACAAAGAGGAAAAGTAGCATGAATTTTTCAACACAATCGCGTCGATTTGTTTTCCACTAAAAAAAATCGTAGCATCAAATGAAAACCCCACTATTTCGAGAGCTAAGATCCGCGGTCACTGAGTTTAGCCATCGATTTAGTATCTTCCAGTCGGTTAGTCTTATTTACTCGATTAAGCTGGCTATAGACTTGCTCCATTCAATCGGGATCGTTTTTGTAAGTCCATCTTTTTTATTTCGCTATCTAATATTTCCTCAATATTGTGGAGGGGAAAATAAAAACTGTGCGGATTTGCCGGTGTTTTCCATCACGAGAGACAAAAGTTTACGGCCTCAAGAGGCAATCAGAATGAAATCTTTTGATGCTAAAATTTCGTATGATATAAATTGACGTCTTAGATTTGCGTATTAATTAAAATCGTTTAAGGGTATAGAGAAAATCAAGAATAATCTCCCATCAAGGAGGTGAGATTATATTTTTTATAAAGTAGATTCGGCCGTCTGGAAAAATCCGTTATTCGTCACCGAGACATCAAATGAAATATTTTGGTATTGTGCAAAGAGTTCACATTTGGTCATGCAGTTCATCATTGTTCTGATCATATTCGGCATTCACAGTGATTTCGCTGTCATTAGCATATCTGATCTTATGGGATTTGCTCAGGATGGATGGGATCCCCTAACCTCACTGGCAATCAACGTAAGTAAAAAAATAGTAGACCTATCGAACCTACGGTTATTTTACGTCATAAAAATCGATCCCGATGAAGCATTTACGCACTTCATTGAAGCTTTGCATGAGAGCTCCATTCAGACCATTGCGATATCTCATCCCAGCACAATAACTAGTTCTGTGCTTACTGACCGTCCCAAAAACATGATCTTCATCCTAGATGACGTCGATCAGTTGTTCGACTTAATTTTCTACACAATTTCACGATCAGAACAGTTCGAATCAAACCGCGAGAAGGTGAAGGCTTTAAAAACAAATAAAGTACATTTGGGTGCAATTTCAATTGGACTATGCCTCGTTATTGTATTGAAACTGACAAATTGTACAACTGGCTAGGACGGAGAGAAGATTGTAGTCACAAGATAAACATAAGATCCTCCGAACTGGAGGATGGCTCGATCGTGAGTGATTCGGTCCACAACAAGACGCGCGACCTTTACTGGAATAAAATTTGGAATTTTAAAAACCATCTGATATTCATGTTAAAACATTTCGATAAAAATACAAGAAAGTCGACGCCGAAATCCATGCTCAACGAGACTCACCGAAATTCCAAGAGAGATATACATGAAAGCTTAACTTTTTGCTTTAAATTCTTTTGGCGGTTCTTCAAAGGCCACAGAACCGTTATTTGTTACAAAGATCTCTGTCAAAGATACGATCCCTTCAAAGAAACTCTCATTTCATATCAGGGCGGCACTGATGAGACTTTTTTCGATTTCTCTTGGAAAAACATGCATGAAAAACCGCTCGGAGTACATTATTACTATTCTGGATGTGGTAATTCCTCGAAGATATCAATTAATACACCCCAAAGTGGCTGGCTCAGCGTTCTTAACAGTGCTCTTTATGCTTTTGAAAGCTCTTTAAATTGCACCACTAGATATTATAATTGCATTGACGATGATTTTCTGACCGCAAATTTTCAGATCAAAGATAGTCTCAGATATGGAATCGATTTGATATTCCTTTCCTCCGGAATAATGAGGGAGGGAGCTGATTTCTCAAAATACGATTTTTCAATCAGTTTTGACTTCAACGCTGTGTGTATTGCCACGCCGCATAGCGTTTACATGCCCCAAAGTCTGGTAGTTTTCCAAGGATTTAAACCTGTTGTATGGTTTTTCATCGCTGTCACAATCGTCATTTTTTGCGCCATGCAATGTTTGTTCCAGTACGCGCAGAGTGAATTATTCTATCGTCTCTACACAAATGCAGAGATCGATTATTATAGAGATAGCTCGTCACTGTTGACTGTATACGCATACTTCATTTGTGGGAGCCCACCGTCTCTACATTTAGGCCAACTTTATACTGGGAAGGTATTCTTCGTGATCATCAGTTTTTCTGCAATAATAATATCCACGGTGTTTCTGAGTGGTATGACGACTCTACTGATAGATAGAGTTTTGTATCCAGAAATTGATACTCTAAAGTCTCTTGAAGAGTCTGACCTTTTAATTCAAACTTTAGAATATACCAAGGACGAAACAATGAGAATGTTTGAGCAACTTGATCAAACTGAGCCTTTGAAATCAAAAGTGGTCGACAGTTTCAGATATTACAGTTTAATGATGATCGACGATGCATTCTCAGAGTCAAATCTTACTGCTATATCAGACTTTACCATGTTCGAAAGTTTTTTTTCAGGGATGAAAGAAAAATTCGGAAACGTGAATGAAGAAGTAATAGAAAATTTTCGTTCAATGGGAGAAACAGACGCATTTCTTGTGGACGTACCTTTCTCATCGTCGTCCAAAGTTAATCTCCGAATTAAAAACTACTTTACAGATATTTGGTTTGAGTATCATATTGTAAGAGAGTGCCTGATGGCATATCCATTGATGAGCCCATTCAAGAGAGGTTCTTTTTACTTCGAGAAGTATAATTGGATGCTCGCGCAATATTTTGAAAATGGACTAGCCCGCCGGCTCTTGGAGGATTTTGCGGATATCAGTCAGATAATTTTCGAAGATCCCGAGGTTGAGGATAAAGGGGAGCCACGTCCGTTTAGCATAAATGATTTACAATCGGCATTTATTGGTCTCAGCATTGGTTTGTTCCTGAGTTTTCTAGCGTTTTTAGGAGAACTATCAGTTGATCACTTTCAACACTCGATCTTCATGAAATTTCTCTCACGATTGAAGGGCTCTGTTTTGAGGAAAATCAGGAATGGAGTTTAAGCTCGAACTGCTTGTGCATTGAGAGAAAAGATGTAGATATTTGTTTTTTTGGTTTAATCTCGGTTACTAGAATACAAGAGGGATCCATTTTCCGGCCATTCAGTTGCCATTCCGTGGTTATCAAAAGAACCAACAGATGTAACAGATCTATCGTCTATCTATTAACAAATATATCGTTTATTGTAGGTTCGCCTTTAATTTTGTCGCATATGCAACCAACAAACCGAGGAGCGGTTAGGGTAGGTTAGGTTTAGGTTAGGTTGGATTAAGTTGGGTTGGGTTAGGTTAGGTTAGGTTGGGTTGGGTTAGGTTAGGTTAGGTTAGGTTAGGTTATCGGTTTGGTTGTTAGGTTAGGTTAGGTTAGGTTAGGTTAGGTTATCGGTCGTTTTTGGATATCAGTCATATAATTTTCGAAGATCCCGAGGTTGAGGATAGTGGGGAGCCACGTCCGTTTACCATAAATGATTTACAATCGGCATTTATTGGTCTCATTTATTGGTCTGTGAGGAGACAGGTTGCCGAAGAAGGTCCTTGATTGGGTTCCTCCTGGGAGAAGGCGCAGAGGGCGCCCAATGAAAGGTTGGAAGGAGGGGATTGAAGCGGAAATGTTAAGGTGCTCAATGCCCCAAGATTTGTGGTTTGAAAGAGAGCAGTGGAGGTTAGAGAGTCGTAGAGCGCGAGGGAGTGCTGTAAAGCGACTTATATGTATGTATTTATTGGTCTCATCATTGGTTCGTTCCTGAGTTTTCTAGCGTTTTTAGGAGAACTTTTAGTTGATTACTTTCAACAATCGACCTTCATGCAATTTCTCTCCCGATTGAGGAGCTCCGTCTTGAGAGGAATCGGAAATGGTGTTTAAGGCTCGAACTTGGCACCTTGATCGAGAGGGAAGATAAAGAAATTCGTTACATTGGTCCATCAAAAATAGAGGGTCCCCTCTGCGGCCGCTCAAATGCCATTTCGCGATTATCAAACAATTCGAAGATTTGGAGAGAACTATGTGGTGATGATAAAAATTACACCTAAGTTGACTGTTCCAAAGTGAGAGCGCCTTTAAGTCATCCCAAATGAGAGGCTTGGAGGGCAATGTGCATAAGTGCAGTAATTGCTATTTCGAGAAATACGTGCTTGAAGGCTCGAAATTGCATGGATCCTTACGGCGGAGAGAAAGTTCAAAATAACTTTTGGATGCTTAAAAATTGGAATTTGGGAGCGTATATTCAACTAAGGCTAGTTTTACTTGAAATCATTAATATCTCAATTTTTTCAAAATCTGCACTTATGCGCCTTGTCGTCCAAGCCCCCTCTCCCCCAAATATGGTTCATGTCCTATTCTATTAGCTTTTTTTAGAGTTGACCCTCTTATCGTAAATATCGTTTTTATGTGCTTTTGATGGAGTTGATTCTCTTATCAATTGTAAATAACTTCCTTACTATGTCTGTATGGTGATAAAATGTGAATTATAAACTGTTAATTCAATGCTGGTTGTCTGCATTTTTCTTAAGTGCATATGAGAATCAAATAACAATCGATTTACTGATCTAGGGTTTTTGGTCAGTGTCGATTGCAACCAGTGGCGATTCTTGCACTTTGGCAACACTGTTTTTACTCTATTTAATGCACGCTAAACAATCGATTCGAGGCGAGGTATCCATCCCGCCTCACCTAAAATATCAACAGTGTTGCCAACTTGCTGGAATCACCACTGATGTAGCGAGAGCCCATAAACACGGTCGGCTCGCGCCATAGGCTTGTGATTTACCTTTGCCTTTCCTCATTTCCTACTTTAACTTAAGAGACTCTTGGCCCAGATAAACATGTACATATCAAAATTGAAAACAAGACGACGGTTCCAACGTTAAGACGTTGGAGAGTTAGTTAGTTATTATAATTTTAAGACATTCAGCGTCTCAGGCTATTAACGTCTTTACAGATAATTTTGAAAATGGGAGTATAAACGAAAAATTAAGATTTTTAAATTAAGAGAGGTGAAGAGTTTTAGAATTTTGGTGGTAATATTGGGTTCATCGCATGTAAGAGGGTTTGTATTTCTGTTGATTGTAGGAGAGTAGATCTGTGATTGGAGATATCGGAGGAAGAGCAGTCCATGAGTATGTGTTTGATGGTTAGAGGTGACGAATTGCAGAAGTGGCAGATGGGTTGGTTTTCTTTGGATATGATATGACTGTGAGTGAAAAAAGTGTGACCTATCCTGAGACTTTTATTTGGACTTCACATGATCTTGTTTTGTGCTCGTCAATATGTAAAAGTTGTTTTGCACGGACGGAAAAGAGCGCTGCAAGACGCTTTTGAACTAGACGTGGAGCGTAACCTAGGAAACATACATATATACATGTCATCGTAGGGTAAAATTTAGAGGTCATTAGTGAAGGGGTACTTTGTACCCAAAGATTTTTTTAGAACTCCGACGACAAAAAATTTGAATGATCCTTGAAACAGTCATTAAAAAAAGTACGTTGCAGAGTTTTAAGACGTAAGAATATTCATTTCTCAAAGACAAGCATACTACCATTACATAGAGTGGACAAAATAGGAGGAAAAAGGTAGAAATGGTAACTAAAAAAATTGAGAAAATAGGTATTGCTTCCCGCCACGAATAATGGCGCCGATACCCATGGAGCAGTGCGGGTCTTTACCAATGGATACATTAGTAACATAGCCGATGGAAAACGATGGGAAAGAGCGTCCACTCGAGAGAAAATAACTATGTCACACTTAAGTATTACAGAATCATATGTCAAACACGCTCGCGAAAGAGGGGTATGGGGGCATGTCGATGTAAAAGCACTTTCCGTTCCTACACTCCTTTCCCTCCCATCAGGTAGCTTGTGATTGGTCTTATTATTGTATCTCTAATAGGTAGACAAATGTCTCCTGAATTCCACCTCATAAATTTTCTCCAGTGATTTCTTTCCACTAAATTCATCTCCTGCTATCCTTAAAATTTAGAGAACCAAAAATTTGGCGCGCCAAGCTACAAATTGCCTAGATTTTTGGTGTAGCGTAACTATGACTACAAGCATGTATTTCAATTCCGATTTAAAATCGAGGGTGGATTTTCGTAAGGATTTTATATCGATTGCCTTTCATTGCAACGCCTGAGAACATGTTTAAGGTGATTCGATGGCCTCCATATTTTGTATCATAACGACATGCGATGTATCGAATCGATTAGTTCCATGCTTTTAGTCACTAGTCATATTTATCGAATTTAGTGATCCCTTTTCTGTTGTTACAAGACTGAAGAATTCTTTTTCCAAATTTGACAAAAAAAATCAACGTAATAGAGGCAGGGATTTTAGAGGAAGAGTGTCGCATTCGATTACAGTTTTGATATCAGTATCTAATACGATATTTCTCCCCTAAAAAAACCCTGTATTTATTACGTTAATTTTTTGGTCAAATTTGGTAAGTGAATGGAGAATTTGAATGCGAATTTTTTATTGCTTCATCTGATAAAGCTTAGAGAGTTGATTTTACAGTATTTTTTATAATTTTTTTCTGATATGTGAAATAGTGTAAAAATAGATTTAAAAGTGAGAAAATGCACCGCCTAGTGACGTCATCTGGAGGTATTTCCCATCTAAACGCACGTATTTTAGCAGATTAGATCATTTTGTTACAGCTTCTCCAATAATCGCTCAATCATGAACCAAGGAATACTCGTGTCTAGTTCTCTCAGTAGTTTCCACTTTAAGACGAAATTCATCAAATTTCAGACACCCGCAAATTCTCTATTTGTTAGTCTCATGCATGACAACAGAAATTCGATCTCAAAATTCGATAGAAATGGCAAGCGGCTGGAAACATGGAACCGATCGATTCGATATACCGCATGTCGTTCTAACACAAAATATGGCGTCCATCGAATCACCTTAAAGCCTTGTCCGCGTGAAGGTAAACGGAAAATACTATACCATTGATTAACAATTTTTTTAGGACCAAAATGGCTCCCGGTAATCGGCAACTTATACGCCGTCCAGAAGCGGTTGGCAAAGATGAAATTCCTCCATCTGGTATTCACGGAATTGGCAGAAAAATACGGACCCGTGGTTGGACTTCGTTTGGGCCTGTTTCGAGTCATCATCGTTTCCGATTATGACAGCATTCGTCAGGTCCTCACCAAAGATGAGTTTGTGGGTCGCCCACAAGGGTTCATTTTTCGCCTGAGGTCGTTCGGGAAAAGGCATGGTAAGTCTAGTCTCCTATTTCAACGGATCACTCACAGAAAAGTGAACTACTATGAAAAGGAATTTTCTCTTTGACCCAAAATAAAACGAAAATCAATTTTTTTTTTACAATCAGAACCATTCGCCGTTTCCCGGTTTCACAAACTTGACTCTATTCCAAGGTCTTACAATGAAGTTGAACAATATAACCTTAGAGGACAAGAATTTAAGCCTTCGCAATTTCTGTCCAAAATCGCTAATTTCTGCCCGTAGAGTCCGGAAATTTTTAGTAAGTGGTGCTCATCAAGTTCCTAGTAAAATTCTAATTTGGAAGTTGAAGTTTTGCGACGCTGAAAAAAGTTAATTCTTTTGTCTGGCAAACTGCAAATGGGCCGCGTTTAGCAGAAAGGAACCAAGCCACATCCGCCATTGCCAAACTTAATCGGGCACTTTAATTTTTTACATAGGAACGATTGTGCGGATTCCTTTGAAAATTTTATGGAATTGGCTTCGTGCTATGGAGAAAATTCACCGAAATTTGCAAAAAAATCCGCACAACCGTTTTCATGTAAAAAATTAAATTGCTCAATTAAATTTGGCAATAGCTGAAGCGGCTTGGTGCCTTTCTGCTTAACGCGCTCCAAAGCAAAGCACTTGAAAGAGAATAAAAAGAATTGAATTTACCCTCAAGCTTTCCATTCTAACCAGAAAAAATCGCTTAAGTCAAGAAAGAATCGCTTGAATCAAATGATTTATGCTTGATCTCCCTGGTAAAAATTGGCGATAAGAGCTGCGTTTCAAAATACCATAGGAATTCTTATAGCCGGCTAAAGAAGGATACAGAAAATCATATAGCTGGCTGTAGAATGCGGAGAAAATCGTACGGCCGGGCTATACGAAGCGATAAAAAATTATGCAGCCGGGATATAGTTCCTATCGCCGGGCTTCACACTTTATCACCTGGCTGTTGCTTTTTCGCCATCGATTATAAAAGGCTATAAGAAATTGTGTAGAAATTCGTGTGCTTTGGCAATCATTAAGTTTGATACGGAACCACCTTAATATTTACAAAACACACATTATATTTTCCTTTAATACTTATTTTTTTTCATCAATTAAAATGAGAATAATCCATACAGGATGTGCAAACGTTTCAAAATCATGAGTTGAATAACGCTGACTCCGCCAGATTAAATATTAGAGCCTAACACAAAGCGGAGCGGCGACGCACTGGCGCCTACAAACCTAACTGGGATACTTCACGCATTGCGCAATGCGTGAAGTATCCCTGTTAGGTTTGTAGGCGCCAATACGCGTTTCGCGCTGGCTGCCCGCCTGCCGCGCCGCAGCGTGCCACGGCGCTTGAAGCAACTATTTCACACCAGAGGTATTGCACAGTATCATTCGAAACTGAAGGCGCTCTAATATATTAGTAATGGCAGGCATCCATCAAAAGTACGGAGCTTTCCTTGCAAAATAAATCAAGATACTACGGACCAAAAAGAGAGCAGTATTCCAAAAACTCACTAAGTCCTAAGTCCTAGCATCCGTAATAAGTATAATTAGCATAAGTTTAGCATAAACTTTATCGTCTGGCTGTAGCTTAATTGCATCGGCTATAAAAGGCTATAAGAAATTGTGTAGTCGGCTATAGAAGCTATTGGAAATCTTACAGCCGGCTGTAGGTCTGTGGCGTTTTGGAACACAGATTGTACTGTCAATTTTTACCCGGGCTACGCGACTCCCCTCTTGATATGAGCATCATTTTTTCCGCTTGATTCGAGGAAACTCCTTGACGGCAAATTCAAAAATATTTCTACTTAAATTGAATCACTTTTTCCAGTTTAGACGGAAAAGAACGGAACAAGAACTTGATAAAGATTTAAGAAAAACCATTAGGAGTAGTTTTGAACTTAACCAGTCAAGTTTCTGGACCAGTGGCGTGGCGTGCTTTGCGATACATCGATTGATCTGCTATTTGAACCTATGGAGAAGGATCGATTATCGGGGTGTTCGCAACGAACACATTAATAATCGATTCTTTACCATAGCTTCAAATGAGGAAATATCGATATATATCGAAGCACGCCACTGTTCTGAACCTCCAAGAGTGAGAGCGTCCAAGATAATGTCTAGGCAGTGCTCTTGCGGAAATGTTGCATGTGTGAGGAATTTGCGATTTGACTGTTGATGTTTGTGTAAAAGTTCGCGAGAAACACGATGGTGCCATTGGTTTTATCTGAAATTAACTCCCAAGCTCAAAAAAAGCTCTCAAGTTGAGGCCAAAATGGAGGGGATATCCCACGCCATTCTGAGAGTCCACCTCTACATCAAGACAAACTCTCCATGCAAAGATAGGAAGCAAATACATTAGCAGGGTTGCCGTGTTTTCAGTTTTGGAGTCCCCAAATAAACTGACAGCTCGGTCAATGCACTTGCTCCCTAGTTTTGCATGGAGAGTTTGTTTTGATGTAGAGGTGGACTCTCAGGGTAGGGCGGGATATCCCCGCCTCCATTTTGGCCTCACTTTGAGAGCTTTTTTTGAGCTTGGGAGTTGATTTCAGAGAAAACCAGTGGCACCATCGTGTTTCTCGCGAACTTTTACACAAGAATCAACAGTCAAATCACAAATTCCTCACACATGCAACATCTCCATTTATCGAAAGTCATCATTTTCTCTGCTCAGGTTTAGTCTTCACAGACGGACCTGTTTGGATGGAGCAAAGGCGGTTCTGCCTGAAGTACTTACGGGAAACAGGGATGGGAAAACCGAGGATGGACCATCTCATCGGCATTGAAGCAGCGGAGGTTGTCCAAGCTCTCCGCATCAAAATGCAGGTTAATGAATTTTTCAATTTTTTCTATCAAAAAGATACTTGTCGAGATGAGTGTGATCAATGCAAACCGTCTATAAAATGGTGTAAAAATTTCGACACTTCGCAGTTTTTTTATTTTAAAAACAGAATCATTCCTCTGTGGCAGTGTGGCATGATGTTGCAAAGTTATCAGTGTTTTTGTTTTCAAAAACATGAATACCGAAATTTTGAAATTTTGAGAAAAAACTTGGAGGTTAATTTTTTTTTTTTTTTTTTTTTTTTTTTACAAAAGCTACAGCATAGAGTAACCCTCAAAATCCAAATTCCAAAATGAATTCACGTCATAGGGGGATAAAATTAGGACATTTTGAAGAAAGGTGCTCTTGACTGTCTCAAAAATGCAAACTTTGAAAAATAGTTCTTAACCCGTTCGCCAGATATTCCAGGTGGCTCCCTTTTTCGTAAGACACCCTGTAGAGTATACCTAACCGCCAGGTACCAGGAAACAAAGTTGCCAGAGATTGACTTGGCAACAGTCAAACAATTTTTTTGTAATACTGCTTTTGAGATATAAATCTGTATTTTTGAGGAATATTCGAGAACTGCCAAATTTTCTCCGATGTAAAGTTTATTATGAGGAGAGTTGTGGATATTTTCTAATGTAATTTTCACATAATTTAGGTCTGATCGTGGATAAAATTCTCTAAAAAGTTCGAACAATGTCCCTGAAAAATCCTATTTTATCAAGGGAAATTTGGCAACTTCTGGATGCTCATACGGCGTATTTTCTACGCACGGCAGTGTTGGAATGCAGAGTGGCTAAATACAGTAAATTGGACTTATTTATGCTAAATGGAACTATGTGCAAGTAGAAAGATGGGGTGTGCTTGTTAGTGCCTTAAGAATGAATGGGGATTTTAAAGCGCCAGTGACGTCAGTGGCAACGAAGCCGTCTCCATTGTCGTTCTTCCTCGGCTTTAACTCATGAGCCCTGTCCACAACGATCTTGTCACATGTCCACGGCTCACGAGTTAGCGCTCAGTTCCCTTTGATTTAATGTAAAATCCCGCTTTTCCATTTTCTTAAAAGGAACTATGTCCACTATTACATTGTTTCTTATCCAGCACAGCACATCTTTCCACTTGCACATAGTTCCTTTCAGCATAAATACATCCAATTTGGTTTTGATTGCAGACGCACGGCTTCGTAAGTGTGCGAAATTTCTTCGACGTGGCCGTTCTGAACGTACTGTGGACGATGGTGGCCGGACAGAGATTCCATATCGAGGATCAAAGACTCTCAAAGCTTCTCAATTTGCTCCACCAACTCTTCAGGCTTGTTGACACGTCCGGAGGAGTCCTGAATCAGCTGCCCATGCTCAGGCACGTTGCGCCTGAAAAAAGCGGGTATAGGCAATTTAAGAGCATTCTCGACCAGATTCACGCTTTCCTGAAGGTGAGTGAAAGATCCCTTTGATATGTTGTCTTCGTCGCTACGGAATCGTATTTTAATTGTTGAAATCAATGGATAATTTGCAGGTGTTTAAAATTTGATGAATTCCGTGTTTGAATGGACGCTACCAAGTGAGCCGAACACGAGGATACCCTTGGTTTATAAATTGAAGGTTTCAGGACATTTTGTCAACGATTTTTTGTCCGCGCACCTTTTTTGTCCCGTAATTTACGCCCACACGTAAAATCAGCAACAGTGACTTGGTTCAAGCGTTATATTTTAGTCGGTATGTAAAATTATATAGACAATATGGATATGAGAAATTGAGAGAGAAGGAGGTATTGTTATGGTTGCTCATTTTCTAAACGAAATGTTATTACTTTCTCCTTTTGAATCATCTTTTTAAATTGTCATTGGTAAATATTTGGTTTTATTTCTATCTTTAAAATATTCGACGTACAATATACCTTATATGTGTCTAGGTACTTTTTTATTTTTTTAATTTTTTCTTTACGAAATTATTACTTCATTTTGAAAACATTTATATTTTTAAAACGTGACAAATATTTGTAAAACCTTTTCCAAGTAACATTAATCTCAATAAGCCGCAGTTGTGCCGACAGAGACTGCAAAAATGAATAAAAGAGGGAAAAAACCAAGAAGCACGCAATCTTTAGTTTTAACCCATTTGTACATCGATCTTTTAGAGTCAAATACGTCAAATTTCGATCGTTTGGTTGCGCATACCCCTCGCTGCAGCACAATAAAAGCACAAAATGTAAAAGGAAACATTTAAGTGCTTTGGAAATCATTAAATTTGACACAGAACCACCAATATTTAAAAAACACACTTTATATTATTATTCTCATTTGATAAATCGATACATATTTTTCCCCGTCAATTTGAATGAGAATAATCAATGCAGAGTGTGCAAACATATCAAAATCCTGATTAGTTAAAAAACGCTGACTATGCGAGTATTAATCAGAGAGCGGAGCGGCGTGCTGCCAGCGCGAGAGGCTCACTGGCGCCTACAAACCTAAGTGGATACTTCACGCATTGCACAATGCTTGAAGTATCCACTTAGGTTTGTAGGCGCCGTAGAGTAGCGCCACACATAGAGTCGTAATGTAAATGGGAGAGGCTTCGGTCACTCTTTCGATATATTTTTGATCCAAAATGGTGATGTAACATATGTAGTAAATTCTATCCTCTTTGTTTATATCGGATCGGATCCTCGGGTATCGAAAACAATCAAATATGTATCGAAAAAGTGACCCGGAATTGACAAGAGTCTTAACATTTGACACTTTTTTTCGATCATGTTCGACACGACATGACATGTTCGATCCAAAATGGCGGTTTGGAATACGTAGTAATTCCTATCTACATGTCTGCTCGACGAGTTCCGAGACCGGTGTGCGCCGAGTTCGGGTCCTTTTTTCGATACATGTTCGATCCAAAATGGCGGTGTTGATTACGTAGTAATTCCTATCTTATTTGTTTACATCGGTTGGCCGAAACCCAATGTATCGAAAACAATCGATTATATATCGAAAAAGTGACCCGGCGTCACACAGAAGTCTCGGGATTCGGGACCTGGAAAATGCTTAAATGTGGCGCCAGCTCTCCCACCTACATACATTACGACTCTGTGTGCCCTATGAGAAAAATAAGGGAATGGGGCTTCATTATTTCCTCTTTAATTATCACCAGGAATCTGTGGACGAACACCGAGAGAATTTGTCATCTAACATGTACGAGGCGAACGACCTAATGAGTGCTTACATCCGTCAAATAGAGAGCAATAACGAAACTTCTAAGTCTACTGCCAACCCTTCAGAGTTTTCAGGTAAGAGGATGCAAAATAATTATACTTTAGCGTTATGATTATTTTATTAAAGGGCAGGGCCGGATTTAAGGGGTGGCCACATGGGCCGCGGCCCATGGCGAGAACTTTTGCAATTTGTTTAAATGTAGGTGTAAAAGAAATCGGATTCAGAAAAAAATTACAAACGAAAAAAAGCGGCAAAATCACTCATTTCCTGAGAGTGTAGTAATTTCTAATTTTGTCGTCTTTCGGTGATATAAGAGACAGCACCTTAAAATTAGTCGAGTTGAGAGAGAAACCAAATTTGCAATTTGGCCTGGAGCGGCGCGGCGCAGAGAGCAATGATGACGAGAACTTGAGATAAAAAGGAGAAGCCCTCGGCGCGGCGCGGCGGTCGGCATGTAACACATACTAGCGCCTACAAGACTACATGAATACTTCACACATTGCGTCAAACACAGTGCAGTCAGCAGCGGTCGGCGTGAAACGCACAGCGCCTACAAGACTATAGGAATACTTCACGCATTGCGCCAAACATAGTGCGTTCAGCGCGGCGCGGCAGCGGAAGTTGTTGGCGGTCGAAACGTTTGTTTAGTTTTGTTTCCTGTAAGTTTTTTATTATTTCTCACCTCTGTGTCATTTGAGATATTATTGTTTAATTTATTTTTGGCTTGTAGCTCGATTATTGTTTCAATCATTTTACGTTGTTCTATGAAAGCCAGCCAAATTGGCATTAAAATGTTATTAGTAATCTCCCCCTTTTCTTTGGGCCTCTGAATTTGACCGTGCACTGAACAGTTTGCGGGGGTTTGGATTTTCGTTTTACAGAGGAACAACTACTGGTGATTCTTTTGGATCTGTTCATGGCTGGTTCCGAGACGACAAGCACAACACTTGACTTCATCATCCTCTACCTGGTTCGATTCCCGGAGTGCCAAAAAAGGGCGCACGATCAGTTGTTCTCAGTCACGGGCTTCAACCGAGAACCAACCCTTAAAGACAGACCAAGGTACGATCATTCAATGTTTTGCACCGATATTCCTTAGATCGTTTCCAGACAAAAGAACTTCCGGTGCCTCTCAGCACCAGAGACAAGAAACCCTCCACAGGCCTCTTGGCGACAGGTGGAAGCTTTTACTATTGGAGATTCAATAATTCCTTATGGAAAATTATAAGGGAGCAACAGTCATCACCCTAATTTCGACTGTTAACCTACCTACATGGCGGATGATGAGCTTCGGGTGACGTCATGAGCCAGACAAGTTTCCCAAACTTCGGCTTATTTTCAAAACCAGCTGCCAACACGTCGTTAAACATCAACCATGTAGGTGAGTCAACAGAAGAATGATGAAGTCCCGAAAGTAAAAGCTTCCACGGTTACCAAGATACCAGTGGAGTCTCTTGTCTCTGTTCTGCACGCATAGCGTACTGTACATTTTTCAGTATATTTTTTCTCGACACTTGAATTCAAGCACCCCTAATTATTTATTCCATCACAAAAACTATTGCTATTTTCGAAAAATATGATTAATACCTTTCGGCGTTTCAACTTTCAGCCTATGTTACATTGATGCTTTTATCTCTGAGGTACAGAGACATGGAAATAACGTCCCTCTGGGAGTTTCTCATAGAGCCGTTGAAGATACCAATTTGAACGGTTTTACGATTCCTAAGGTGAGTATCTTCAAAATCATTTTATAGCTCCTCATTCGTTAAGTTTTGAGATTAGACTATCCGTGGGCAATTAAAACAAGAGGTTGGTTCCAACGCACGAACTTACGTAGGTTGGAGAGCGTTCACCGCACTAACATTTTTATTTATGGTAAGATCATCACTTGTTGACAGTACAGAACGGAATGAATCACTGAGAAGTACACAACTATTATAACATGGAGCTAATGCTATCAGCTGTTTTGATATGACATTCCATCATGGAGTAATGTATAGGGCTCATGCTATACAGGGTGTTCGAAAAGTCCCCTCCCCCCCTCTAACTTTTGACCTAATTGAGGTAGAGATTTGAAACTTGGAGGGTGTTCTTAGATCAAAGGGAGCTACTTTTTGACCCCCTCAAAATTTTGGGGGCCCCCCTTGGGGGGGTTACGGACCCTAACTTTTTTTTTTCAAATGGGAAGACCCCCTTTGTGATACCTCGTTCGAAAGAGCATAAAAAAAGAAAAATTTTCGCGCAAACCCGAAGTCATTATCTCAAACCGTTTCAAAATGGCGGCCGGTCAAAGTTCAAAATGGCCGAAAATTGGCACCTCTGCTATTTGCGCATGGATTTGCTTGAAACTCGGTATCTGGGGGTATTTTGGCACGAGAAAAACGAATTTGACGTTAGATTTTTAAAAAAACCCTAATTTTTCAAAATGGCCGCCGGTTTAGGCTCGAAATTTTGACAAACTCGATTTTTTGCCGATGGATTCACCTGAAATTCGGTATCTGGGGGTATTTTGACCCGAGAAGAACGAATTCGACGTTAGATTTTTAAACAAACCCTCATTTTTCAAAATGGCCACCGATTAAAGTTCAAAATTGTCAACAATTGGCAACCTCGACTTTTTGCCGATGGATTCGCCTGAAACTCGATGTTTGGGGGTATCTGGGTGGGAGAAAACGATAAGCTGAGAATCCTGAAGCTGAAGCTTGAAATTTAACAGGAATCCATCGGCAAAAAGTCGAGGTTGCCAATTGTTGACAATTTTGAACTTTAATCGGTGGCCATTTTGAAAAATGAGGGTTTGTTTAAAAATCTAACGTCGAATTCGTTCTTCTCGGGTCAAAATACCCCCAGATACCGAATTTCAGGTGAATCCATCGGCAAAAAATCGAGTTTGTCAAAATTTCGAGCCTAAACCGGCGGCCATTTTGAAAAATTAGGGTTTTTTTAAAAATCTAACGTCAAATTCGTTTTTCTCGTGCCAAAATACCCCCAGATACCGAGTTTCAAGCAAATCCATGCGCAAATAGCAGAGGTGCCAATTTTCGGCCATTTTGAACTTTGACCGGCCGCCATTTTGAAACGGTTTGAGATAATGACTTCGGGTTTGCGCGAAAATTTTTCTTTTTTTATGCTCTTTCGAACGAGGTATCACAAAGGGGGTCTTCCCATTTGAAAAAAAAAAGTTAGGGTCCGTAACCCCCCCAAGGGGGGCCCCCAAAATTTTGAGGGGGTCAAAAAGTAGCTCCCTTTGATCTAAGAACACCCTCCAAGTTTCAAATCTCTACCTCAATTAGGTCAAAAGTTAGAGGGGGGGAGGGGACTTTTCGAACACCCTGTATAATGAAAGGGCACTTCATACTCAAAGAACTTTGAATAAAATTTTTGAACGTGAACTGGTATTTAACTTAAAAACGTGATTAAGTCCAACAGTTTCACGAAGGAAGAGTAAATTATGTGAAAGAAAAGCTTACCATCATTTCATACAGTGCCAATCATCATTCAAAGCACAAATCTTAACAAACACTAAAATTTTACAATGTAACAAATAAAATTTCAATATTGACAGTTATCAATAATATTGTCGACCTTATCGCCATTTTCATTCAATATTTTTCAGGATAGCGTTGTTTTCACTAACCTCTACCGCATGAACATGGACAAACATTTTTGGGGAGACCCCCACGAATTTAGACCGGAGAGATTTCTAAATTCAAGTGGGCAACTTTCCAATCACGAGCGATTCATGCCTTTCGGCCTGGGTGAGATACACTCTCAGATAATTTTTTTTTAAAAACCTTTTTGAAAGCAAAATCAAAATGAGTTAAATGGGTTAGCAACGTGTCACGCAGTGCACGCAATTTTGCAATTTGCCATTTTGAGATGAACCAAACGGAATTTGAGCGAACAACTTTAATAACTAGTCCCCTAGTTCCCTTAAAAATGACCATTCTCATACAAAGTACTCGTGAAAATTATTTGAGTGATTAAAGTTTGACAAAATTTACTTTCGAACATGAAAGAGAAAATTTTCAGCGCTAAGATTTGAGTAGAATGTTCACTACACTTTGTAAAAAGGGAGAACGAGTAACCTTTTTGGAAGCAAAATCAATCTGAGGTAAATGGGTTAGCAACGTGTCACACAATGCACGCAATTTTGAAATTTGCCATTTTGAAATGAACCGAACGGAATTTGAGCGAAAAATGTTAATAACTAGTCCCCTAGTTCTCTTAAAAATGACCATACTTAAAAAAAAAAGACTCATGAAAATTATTTAAGTGATTGAAGTTTGACAAAATTTACTTTCAAACATGAACGAGAAAATTTTCAGCGCCAAGATTTGAGTAGAATGTTCACTCCGCTTTGTAAAAAGGGGGAACTACAGTCCCTTACAGTCCCCCCCCCCCCCCCGGAGAGTCAAGACAACACCCCACATGGAGTCACAAACGGGAATAAAGATTACAGAAATTGAACGTTTTTCGTAATCTTTGATCGGCCCATTCTCGAATTCCTTTTTTCGTTCCTTCCCTCATTCCGTTTGTTCCTTGCCGAACCCGTATTTCCCCGGTCCATTCCAGATTATAATCTTTGCAATCGGTGAAATTGTAATCTTTATTCCCGTTTGTGACACTGTGAAGGCCTAAAATACGGGAACCAATCAGAAATGGATTCACGTTGTCTTGACTCTGTATAAAGGGACTCTAGGGGGAACGAGTAGTTGTTTTGATATGAAATGTTTATTTTTCAGGTCCTCGAAGATGCTTGGGAGAATCCCTCGCCAGGGGTACCCTTTTCGTATTTGTGGCTTCTATATTAAATAACTTCGTCATCACGTTACCAACTGATCAGGAACCACCGACCCTGACAGGTGTTGACGGAATCACATTGACGATACAACCTTTTAAAGCAGTTTTCACCTTACACCATTGATGATACAATTTAGTTTAGATGTAGATCTCAAAAAAGTGTAGAAATTGTAAATGCTAGTTTTTTTGTGAAAATAAGATCGCGCCACATGCTGTTTTATCTCCCAATCGAAATTGATACATTCCACAAAAACGCACAGCCGCACAGTGGAGCGAGTCAGTAGGAGAGGTCGGACAAAATTTGGAAACTTTTGACGCTCATAACTCCGTTCATACAAAATTTTGAGGTTCTAAAAGTGGTTCCATTGATTTACCCGTGAAATTTTCTTCCAGATGCCCCCCTTATAGTTTAAAATGTGACGAAGTAAATATCAAAATTTGCAGTTTTAGTCAAAAATTTCATGTCCGACCTCTCTAATTGACTCGATCCACTGTGAGGCGGTTTCAGCAAGATGCCGATACGTATCGCAGTGACGGGGCGAGAATTGCGATACATCGATTGTTATGTCATTTAAACCTATGGAAAAGGATCGACAAACAGAGTATTCGCAACGGACACCTTAATAATCGATTCTGTACCATACCTTCAAATGGAAAAATGTCGATTATCGATCATTCACGCCTCGCGCCTGACCCGTGCTTCTCCTTCCTAAAAAAAGAGAAGGATTTCTCACAATATTTGCCTCACATTTTTCCACAGTGAATTGAAGTCAAAGACTCATCTTTCGAAGGAAATGACCCTCGTCTCTGATTCTGAACAAAATCGAAAATCTCGTGCCTCAAAGTACAGTTTCGCTAGCTTCCGCCTAAATTGGGTCCTGTGGACTGACATTGTCATAAATATTTGCCAGGAATACTTAATTTGATAAGCTATTTATGCACCCAGAAGCGTCGTTCAGCTGTCTATGATGATGAGCTGGAATACGGCGGGAAGAATTGGAGTAGACAAAATCTCTGTATCACATGCCGATCCAATTTTTCAGGATTGACTCTGCTTTCACCAAAGTTTCATCTTTCTGAAGCATAAAGTTAAAAATTTCGGATTAGAGCTGAAGAAAAAAACACCTTGGTATGACGAGCGAAAAAACTTCATAGAGAAAGAATTGTGTAAAAAAACTCGGGGATAATGGTGACATAGACTCAGAGCGAAGTACCGTGTAATATTTTTCAGAGAAAAATTAATTAAAAAACGTAATTTAGGCTCCTAAATTTTTCACCGCTTTGCTAATGATTTTTTCTTTTAAATTCTTGATCTCCAGTTATTCACGATTTCTTTGCGAGTTTTTTAAAGTTAAAAATTTCAAACTTGTGAAAGTTACCCGTTTCAATTTTTTCAAAAAGTTATTTTTAGAGCTGTGCCTCGTGAGAAAGAAAAATGTGTGATAAAACACTTGATTGAACTGTTCATTTCAAAGGGACTGAGAGGCGAAGATTATGATTCATATTTATCTAGGAAAGCTAATTTTTAGTAATGTTAACTCAGATAAAAAAATTTACGCATTTTTAGAGTGACTGAGTATCAGCTGAGTTCAGTTCAGCATTGAAATTAAATTCAAGATCCAACATATCAGAGCATCTGCCCTCCTTTAAAAGAGCGTGAATTTATTTGGAGTGGGATTTTAGTAGCGTGTGTTAAAATTTAAAATAGCCTCCGTATAATTCTTTAAAATCATATTCGGTAATTACAACGGTGAATATTTTCCTCTTGGTAGTTTCGGTGTATTTTTGCTGACATTTACACGGAATAAAAATGAAGTTGATTTAACATTCTGATTTTAAAAAAAGTGCGCGGGAACTTATGAAATGCTGAAATACCCGCTACAGCAGTTATTTTAGCAATGCCAAGATGTAAAACTAACTGCTGTGGCAGGTAATTCAGAATTTTATTAGTTCTCGCACACATTTTTTACATCCAGAATGTTGAATCCCTCTTCACTTTTTTTCGGCGATACATTTATAATATTCTCTCTGTACGAAAAATTGCGGAAACTACAAAGGCGGCTAAAAATCAATAAATAGGTACCTTGAAAAAACAATATCGGACGTAATCCTCGCCAAGAGACACGTTCTGTTCCCGATAGAAGCATGACACAGGAATTCCGTGTAATTTTACATTTTTCGTCATCCATTTTGTGAATTTAAAATCTCGGTTTGGGCCAGTCTCGGAATCCAAATTTACCTTGTGAGCTGGGTGAAAGAACAGACACATTAACATACAGAGTAAAGTAATTATAGCCCTTTAGGAATGCATGTAAAATATAAGTGTAAAATGGAAGTTGTGTAGTAATACAATGCATAGCAAATATAACGACATCTGATATAACGACCATCGGCGTGGCGTGCTTTGCGATGTATCGATTGATCTACCATTTAAACCTATGGAAATGAATCGATAAATGGGGTGTTCGCAGCGAACACCTTGATAATCGATTCTTTACCATAGCTTCAAATGGGGAAATATCGATAATCGATCATTCACGCCACGCTATTAACGACCTATCGGACACGACGACGACGCAATTTGACCGGTCCCGGCTGATGTCCGATTTAAGCAATATAATTACATATTGTTTATGACGAAATCGTATAAAGCGACATATCGGCCTTAGCGACGGACTTTCCTTGAAAGTTTGGTCTAGGCTATCGATTACAACATCCGGAGCATTGCTCAGTGAGGCAATGCAGTTTTAGTTAGTTAGTTAGTTAGTTAGTTAGTTAGTTAGTTAGTTAGTTAGTTAGTTAGTTAGTTAGTTAATATATTTTAAGATATTCAGCGTCACAGGCTATTAACGTCTTTAAAGAGAATTTTGAAAATGGGTGTATATATGCTCTTTATTTAAGACTTTGCTTTATGTAGCACGTTTTCAGTGGGAATAATCCATTTAGCGTGCGCAAAAACTCCATCTTACAATTAGTAACAAGTTCTTTTTATTTTTTTTATTTTTGATTTTTTGCCTTGTATGATGGGACTATGGCCTTCATGCATCGGCACAAACAACAAAGCAAGATGAAAACTGCTCAACTCCGCCCGTTTGAAAAATATAGTGCCGAACACAATACGGTTGGCATGGGACGCAGATTAGCGCCTACAAAACGGTGGGAATACTTTAAGCATTGCGCCAAACACAGCACGGTCGGCTCGGTCGGTTTCAAACGCATATTAGCGCCTTCAAGACTGGAGGAATACATCATGCATTGCGTTAAACACAGCACGGTCGGCTCGGTCGGTTTGAGACGCATATATAGCGCTTACAAGGCTGTAGGAATACTTCACGCATTGCGCCAAACACAGTGCAGTCGGCGTGTAGCGCACATCGATGGCTAGGTAACAACACCGCTTTTCTGCAAACGGACGAATTTGCAGAATAAAGAGAAAATTCTCAAAATGTTCAAAGAAGCTCGGTAAGTTTTGACCCCGCACAGTGGATTGAGTTAATCGGAGAGGTCGAACATGACATTTTTGACTAAAACTGCAAATTTAGATGTTCATTTCGCCACATTTTAAATTTTAAGGAGTGCTTCTAGCAAGAACAGGAACCCCAGGGAAACAGCGTTGCCATTTTTTAAAGTCGTAACCTTCAAACATCCATAACTTTCGCAGAAATGCAGTTACAGAGCTCGTATTTATACCAAAAGATGCAAAAAATTACGTTCTATCGACATATGCCAAAGAAATTTTAATTTGACTCCATTGTTGCCACGTTATGGCCATTTTTGTAATTTTCGTAATTATTTAAAATCACGTTACCGCCTAAAAAAGTGTTTGCGGTTGATGGGGATTGAATAAAAACCTGTCGGAATTATTGTTCGTTCGATTCCGCATCCATCGATATATTATACTTTTCTGAGAGACTTAGGGAACACGAGTTATAGCGATTTAAAAATTCGGCAACACGCCCGATACCCCGATATTGACGCTCGTTTCGGTACGTTTCGCAACTCCGTGTTAAAGCAAAACGCCTAGACCAAACAAAATTCGAAAAGTCAGTTCATGTTTTGCGCTTTTTTGAAACTTTCACGTGATTTTAGGAATTCAAGTAGCGGCGGTGTTGCCGGTTTTCAATGAAAACCACCGCTGCGATCACAATTTAAAGTAGTACTCATTTAATCTTATCCAGCTACATTTGTTAACCTAAACTGACCATTTGCGACATGGTGTTGACAACATTGCCTAATTTCCGTCGGAATTCGCGTTGAGGCGGAGTTGCCAGTTTTCATGGAAACCGCCACCGCAATCACAAAAAAAAATGTATTACTTATTTAGTCACGTTCAGCCTTATTCTGTAGTTGGAATTGTTTATTTATCGAATCGATGGGTTCCTCTATCTCCCTGCAACGGCAGTGGTGACCGACAGTAACGAGATATCGATATTGTATAGAGATCAAGAGCAATGGATCTAGGCCCCTCACCAAAACTACTCATCGGACCGCTTGAGTGATTCGGTAGCTTTAAATTTCGATATCTCGTTACTGTCGGTCACCACTGCCGTTGCAGGGAGATAGAGGAAACCATCGATTCGATAAATAAACAATTCTAACTACAGAATAAGGCTGAACGTGACTAAATAAGTAATACTTTTTTTTTGTGATTGCGGTGGCGGTTTCCATGAAAACTGGCAACTCCGCCTCAACGCGAATTCCGACGGAAATTAGGCAATGTTGTCAACACCATGTCGCAAATGGTCAGTTTAGGTTAACAAATGTAGCTGGATAAGATTAAATGAGTACTACTTTAAATTGTGATCGCAGCGGTGGTTTTCATTGAAAACCGGCAACACCGCCGCTACTTGAATTCCTAAAATCACGTGAAAGTTTCAAAAAAGCGCAAAACATGAACTGACTTTTCGAATTTTGTTTGGTCTAGGCGTTTTGCTTTAACACGGAGTTGCGAAACGTACCGAAACGAGCGTCAATATCGGGGTATCGGGCGTGTTGCCGAATTTTTAAATCGCTATAACTCGTGTTCCCTAAGTCTCTCAGAAAAGTATAATATATCGATGGATGCGGAATTTTCACGAGGAAATCAATGGACCCACTTTTAGAACCTCAAAATTTTTATAAACGGAGTTTTAAGCTTTTAAAGTTCCCAAAATTTGTCCGACCTCTCCTACTGACTCGACCCACTGTGCCCCGCCGCATCAACCACTACGATGAAAAATAAGAACCTCATCTTTAATTTTTTCGCGGGTCAATGACCTTCCTTTGCACGTTTCTTTGAACGAAGCGACGGTTTTTATGTAATTTTTGACCTCACCTAAAATTGACCATTTGCTGACGATGAAGTACCCTCCTTCTGGGATTGACGGAGCAAAACCTGCGTCTCTTAAAACACGACAAAAATAGTCTCGTTTAGGTTGTAAAATTGTGGATAGGTTTTCAAGGTAGCAGTCGGGTGTGCCCAGAAGAGATAGCTCATGCTCCAAACACCTCGCCGTCGCTTCCTGTAACGAGAACACACGCTTATTTATTATTGGCTGATCTTTTTAATTAAAAAAAAAGCGAATAAAGAAAAAAAAGATAATTAGAAATTCTATTGAAACAAAACTAAAGAACCGTTGTTTCATGCCTCAAAATATAAGACATCGAGGAAAAAATTAGCGCAAAACTTCGGTTGATATGGGAATGAGCTACAAAGTAACCCAAGCTACCAGCGGGCCGATTATTGAAATTGATAGACAAAGCTATAGACAAAGATGACATAGGGGGTATAAAGCAATCCTAATGGTTGAAACGAGTGGTTCTCATAGACTAAGGGGGGAAATGATAGACTAACTGTCGAGTCTCTCGTGGGTTGCCGTTAGTTAGTTAATTACATACCTCCTTTGTCCATTGCAACCTCCCAAAACAGGGTTTATTCAATAGGATCCCTCCAAATCCATTTTGTCCTCTTTGTCTATTGCTTCGTCAATCAATTACAATAATCAGTCCGCTGTTGATCCTAGAGTTTCCCAAGTGTTTCATTGATCTCTAACATGAATTCATCTCAAAATAGACCGATTTAAATAACAGTTATAATAATTGGTCTGTGTTTCACCTACTGTATATTAAATGAAAGTAACTTGAGGACAAACGTCTTTTTCTCTGTTATAAAGTTGGTTTACTTTTCAAACAATGAAATTTTTCTTATTTTGTCCTGGCTAGCCTCCGGTTTTTATTTGCCTCTCAAAGTATAAGTCTCCTAGAAACAGTAAAGTAAAATAAAATCAAGCATTGAAGTAGGCATGAATAACAGGAATGTTCACTTGGGTTTTTTTTAAATGAAAAAAAAAAAATCTCAATTTTAAATTAGTAAGCATGAATGAACTCATGATGAAAACTTTGTAACGAAATGTTTCAATTACTGCTCGAATAATATTGTTCAATTTGGTTGGCATAAGTTTGCTTTTAAGAGCAAGACGTGAAAGCGAGCTCTGGGGAGCAGTTTCAGCAATGATTACGAAACAAAAATTTGCTTTTGTCTTTTTGATTTGGATTACATTTTGCAGTAAGGAACCAATAATTCTGGCCTATTTTAGAAACAACATACGTGCCATTGGTTTCCCTCTGCAGATATGTGGTTTTATGGGAGAGCCAGATATAGTGGTTCCTTATTGCAAAATGTAATCCATTTATCAGCGTGAATTTGGTTCGGTAATACCTGGACAAAAGTGGTCCCACAGTGCACACAGTTTTGGTGAACCGTGAAAAGATTTTTCATTAATTCAGCAGGACAATACACCCATCCGACTTTCAAACCAGTCGCACTGAATATTTTACCAGCTGAGCCAATGGTGATCGTCCTATCCCACATTCCCTCTAGTGTTGCTGTAACATTTCACACGTTCAGAATTATTTTCTGGTTTAATTACTTTTATCATTTTAGGTACTGTGTAAAGGGATATTTTTACTTTTTTCAAGTGTGGAAGTTCATGAATTACGAAACACAAAGTAATTAAATTCTTTACTGCTTTTACCCTGTCATTCATCCCTTTTAGCGCTTATTGAGGCGCAGACAAATTGCTACTTGTTATTGTTAATGACCATTTAATGTTATGCCACGGCAATAAATCACAACGTGCTACCAATCAGGCCCGCACAATGCTATCCCTGAAAATCTAAAAAAAATTGAGTATGTGTGATCGTCCACAGAGAATGGGACCCCAAGGAAAACGCGAGAGCCAATTTTTCAAAGGATCTATTTTTGCCCCTTCACGGCAACACTCTATTATACCGAAGAACAAGTTGCAAAGAAGTTCAATAATTTTGATTATAGAGTGCAGGATGCATTAAATCGAACACTTTTGGGCTAAGGGACGTACTTCGCTCAAAGAGACTTCTTAAAATTTTTCTAAGGACCTCGTCTTTCAACTCGCAATCTCTATAACCCCTTGAACCTTCCCCTCTCCATCCTTTGAGCTTTCATAAATACGGTTTAGTTCGATTTTTCTGGAAATTTTGATCGTGCCAAAATATTTTTAGAACACTCCCTTAAAAGAACTAGCATCTCAACCATTAGCTTCCTGTTGTTAAAGTCTCTTCTTCCTTGGACGACCACATTCCGACTGCGGTGCAGTATATCTTTGAGTATACCTGAACCAAAGTAACGCCACAGCGAACACTGTTCTGATGAACTACAAGCAGACTCTCCATTAATCTGGCAGGACAATAAGCCCATCCTATTTTCAAACCGGTCGCACTGAGTATTTTACCGGCCGATCCTATGGTGATGGTTCGTTCCCACATCCCTGGTAAAGAAGCTATAAAATGTTGAGAAATATGTGTTACAGAAAAGTTTGATTCTTTCGGAGTTGATAGCACTACTTAAATTACGAATCCCAGAGTCAGAGCACCTACAATATTTTCCACTTTCTAAGTGCACCACAACACATACATAATAGCAGCAGACTTTGTAGGAACGATATCCAGGTGCAACTCCCAAACCACGTTTTTGAGTTTGCGATGTTGCAGATTTCCTGTCATTTTTTTTCAAATGAAGAACCACTCAACGACAATTTTTAAAAATCTCCGTGATTTTTCTTTTCGAAGCAAAGACAATTCTGTAACAACTTCAAAGAATTATGTTGATACGTTCTCCTTCAAAAAAATAAGGTAGGAGCGGAGATTTTTAAAAATCCGCAAATTAGATGCGCAGTTTAGGAGTTTTGCCATCTACTTATGGTGCACTTGAGCGCTGGAGTTTTAGAAGTATCATAAACTAAATAGTTGCTTACCCACAATGCATTCACTCTGTGCAAGGCTCAAAATGTTCTATTTCTACAAAAATTGGTGAAAAGTTATATGTTTTTTCATAACCAGGAAAATTATTGATCATGAGGTCATTTTGTTTGACTGAATATTACTCTTCGTATCGAATTCAAAACCTTGGCCAGAAAATCGTGTGTTTTGATCATTCAAATGCCACTTAATTCAAGCTTAACATTAATTAAATACAAAAAAAAAAATCCAAAAAAAATTTAAAAAATCACTTACCCATCCTAATGTGTTTTGCAGGTTTGTAGACGAGCCATTCGTATACTTCGTCAGATATACATATCACATCATGCTTCTTGCATAAATCAGCGATTAACTGAAGTTCATCATGGGTAAATACTTTGCCCAAGGGGTTATGTGGTGTGTTCAGAATAAATAATTTGGTTCTGCTGTTGAATGCTCTCGCCAATTCGTCAGGATCCAGGACCCAGTCTTTTGAGCTCGCATAGTTAGGGTTGCTACCTTTCTGTGTAAAATCAAAATGATGACAGAAAATTTAGCCAACATTTTTGAAGCGCCATTATTATTGACGTATTTTTTATTGTCGAGTATGTGTTTTTAAAACAACAGGTCATAAAAATTGTAATGATCCCTCATTCTGGAAGATTTAAATTCATAAGTTGACTGCCCTTTCGGGCCCTAAGAGCTTCATGGCGCAGCTCCCAAAATGACAGGCATGTCTGTACTCTCCCATAGAGTAACATAGAGTCGTAATGTAAAAGAGAGAGTTGGCGTCACTTTTAAGCATTTTCCAGGTCCCGAATTCGGAATACCAAGACTTCTCGGCCGGGTCACTTTTTCGATACATGATAGATCGTTTGCGATACACGGGACCGAGTATCCCAAACCGCCATTTTGGATCGAACGTGTATCGAAAAAGTGACCCGAGCTCGGCGCACACCGGGCTCGGAACTCGTCGAGCAGAACATGGCGCCAGCTCTCCCATTTATAATACGACTCTACGTGATCTATGATATGAATGGTGATCCAACGAGTTGAATGGGTCGATCGGTCATACTAAAGGCTATAGGGCGATTTGTCCACCCTTTTTCGTCTATTTTTAAATATCATCCATGGTTAATATAGTCGATGAAATTCGTCCAAATTTTTTTTGCCTAAACAAATATCTCAATTCTTTGGCTCAAAAATTGAATCTCGTCCAATGGATGAGTTGTTACCAAAGATGGTGGACGATATTAAGACTGAGTTTATCAGAAAGGAACCAACCCACATTAAGTTGAAACTGAGACAGAAACGTGATTTCTTGTGGCCAGTTCGGGCCTGCGTTTTAAATAATGAAATTGCAATAATTCACACTGGAACTGCGAAGGTTTCATTGCCAAAGAACTTAAAGAGCATGATCTCGGCTAAACGCGCCTTCAGTTTTCAATGATACTCTACGCTTTGCCACGGGGTTAGTTAAGTTGCCTATTCGAATCAAACCCAATGTACTCTCCCAATATAGGAACTCCATAGTCAAAAGTGTACGTACATTTCTTAGAGGAACGAATACCGGAGTGGCGCCCGTAGAAACCGTCATTGGCACGTAACAATCGAAGTAAGGTTCGACAATGATGACTTCATCTCCAGGACCAGCGAATCCGTGGATAGCACAGAAAAGCGCCTCGTAGCCACCAATGGTAGCTAGTACCTCCGACTGCGGGTCTATTTTTCTTCCAAGCAACTTTCCGTAGAGCTCGCTGATGGCCTTAACTAGACGAGGATGACCCTGTGAAAATTGTCAATGCAGAAAAAGTCTCAAATTACCGCTACAGAGAATGCGAAATTGAGCCTACCACAATGCATTTTCCTTGTCGAAATTTTACTTGGAATACACTGGAACAAAAACACATTGAATCTAGAGTCCAGACTCTTAAAAACATCGACAAGAAAAAGGACTCTTGGTTCAATCAGATTTAAGCTTAAATCAAGAACCAAGCCTCTTAATTTGAGCGGATTTCCTTTTGATTTAAGCTTAAATCTGATTGAATCAAGAGTCCTTTTTCTTGTCAATGTTTTCAAGAGTCTGGACTCTAGATCCAATGTGTTTTTTTGTCCAGTGTACGATGACTTTTCAATGACTTGTGGGTGGTTTCACGATAACTGGAATAGTTTTGTCGCCGTAACAGACAACACACTTTTCGGTCATATTTTTAGTAGAGATGATAATCACTCGAATTTTTTTTTGCATTAATCTTCAAAGGGTTACGTATTATAACGCTTTCTAATTATTTATTGCGCTACTTCTCAATTTATATTATGTAAATTCCGAAATTGTGCTGTCTGTTACACGGTAAAAAATCACCGTGACAGACAGCACATTTTCGGCCATTTATATATTGAAATTAATAAGTAGAGCGATAAATCTTTGAAAAGCATTATAACAAGCAGCCTTGTGTAGATTAATGCAAAACAAATCGAGTGATTATCATTACTACTAAAAATATGACCGAAAAATGTATTGTCTGTTACGGCGACAAAACTATTCCAGTTATCGTGAAACCACCCTTATGCTGATTATCGCCCTGGTAAAAATTGGCAGTAGAATGTGTGCTCCAAAATACTATTGACCTAAAGCCGGCTGGTGTGAAATAGTTGCTTCAGACGCCGTGGCACGCTGCGGCGCGGCGCGGCGGGCGGGCAGAGAGCGCGAAACGCGCATTGGCGCCTACAAACCTAACAGGGATACTTCACGCATTGCGCAATGCGTGAAGTATCCCTGTTAGGTTTGTAGGCGCCAGTGCGTCGCCGCTCCGCTTTGTGTTAGGCTCTAATATTTAATCTCGCGGAGTCAGCGTTTTTCAACTCATGATTTTGAAATGTTTGCACATCCTGTATGGATTATTCTCATTTTAATTGATGAAAAAAATATGTATTAAAGGAAAATATAATGTGTGTTTTGTAAATAAGAAGGTGGTTCCGTATCAAACTTAATGATTTCTAAAGCACACGAATTTCTACACAATTTCTTTTAGCCTTTTATAGCCAATGGCGATAAAGTGTAAAGCCCGGCGATAGGAACTGTAGCCCGACTGTATACTTTTGTATAGCTTCGTAAAGCCTGGCTGTATGATTTGCTCCGCTTTCTACAGTCAGCTATATGATTTTCAAAAGTCTTCTTTAGTCGGCTATAAGAACTCCTATGGTATTTTGAAACGCAGCTCCGATCGCCAATTTTTACCAGGGCGATGTTCAAAGTGCGAGACCACTTATCTCCTTGTGCGACGCGTTGTAGACTTCCGGTCATACTTTATATTTTTTCCCATCTAGGAAAACTAGTCAACGTAATTTCTTGGAAACTTTCTTGATTTTTCTGCTCTGTTAGTAAAAACTTCTGTAAAAACTTCAAGTTTTGAAGTTGACTTGATCTTCATCGAAAAAAAAAAAAAAAAAAAAACTAGGAGCGAGGAGTTTGAAACATTGCAATGGAGATCCGTGGGTGCCGCACTTCAGCCATCGTCAAAGTTTTTTTCTTGATCGGGAAGTTTTTAAGTTTATTTAAAGTAATTTAAGTACAACAGCACAACGCAAAAATCGTGTTTGAGAAAGCGACATGCTTCCCACGTGCCCAGGTAGCACGGCGCGGTGTGACGAAAATATTAAAATAATGTTGCGATTTAATGGAATAAAATGGCTATTTTTGAACCGTGAAATCGCAATATGTTACATCTTTTCGTCAATGAATGCCGATTTGAAACAAACAACATAGTGAGTTCAATGTTCAAAAAAGGTAGGCATTTGTCCGTGCAAAATTTGCAACTCATTTCAATAAGATTGAAATAAGAGGAACCCCTTCAATTAGTGAATTGGCAACATACGCTACACTGCAGTGCAATAGAAATTTCATACTGTGTAATTGCAATTAAGTCGGCCTCCAGTGCTGTAGTGCTGCCGTGCTAAGGAAAAACACCGTATGAATCTTCAGGCGTTGCCGAATTTCCTTCGATATAAAACACGCGTTTCCTGGTAAACTTATAAATATTTTCGTTCCAATTTTTCCGATAATTTCGTGCGCAATATTACCTGAAGTTCCTGAAATTTTCAAGGGAAAATATTCGTAACCTACCGCAAAAATAAACATTTTATCGGAGGAAATTTGGTAACTCTCGAGTGTTCATACGGCGTTCTTCCTTAGCACGGCAGTGTAGTGGTTGGTGGTTGTAGCGCGCTATTGGTCCTGATCAGGAGGTCCCAGGCTCGATTCCCAAGGAAAACTGCGCATCAGCCCCATCGATTCCAATGTAAATCGCAATTTTTGAAACTTCGCATCTCTTAACCGGTGTAAGACAGCACAACCAAATTTTCCACACAAACGAAACAGTAAATGGAGATTTCCAAAGCCGCCACTAACTCGATTTTACCAAGGATGTGAGTTAAGCACCTTTTGGCTCTGGTCTACCTGCTGATAAAGACTGTTGATAAATTTTTCCCATGACGCACTGGAAAAAAAAAAAAAAAAAAAAAAAAAAAAACTCATTGAATCTAGAGTCCAGACTCTTGGAAACATTGAAAAGAAAGTGGACTCTTGATTTAATCAGATTTAAGCTTAAATGAAAAGGAAATCCGCTCAAATTAAGAAGCTCGGTTCTTCACTGAAAAAAATGAGTTAGCGTCAGATGACTAAAAATTGTTTCTATACACTAACTCAAATTGTGTGATTTGGACACACATGATTTTTGGTTTCTGTACACTAACCACTATTAGTGCTGGAAACTAATTCCGCTACTCTAATTCGCATTCGGTAGGGTTGGGTCAACCTAACCTCAAAACTTTTTTTTATTGAGAGTTTAGTGGCTTCTATTCCTTTAGGAATCTACAGCCATCTATAGGCACTATTTACTGTCCGAAGACATCAGGGAATTTGGTAGACATCCATGCTCGGGCTTACAAATTTTCACGGATTAAGGCCGAGCGAATTCTGCTTACAGATCCACTCGTCAGTTCCATGAAAATTTGTCGCCACCACCGGGATTCGAACCCGGGACCTATTGACCTAGAGTCAGACGCGCTAACCACTAGGCCAACCTGGCCTTCTGAAATTACGGGAGAACACGAACTATAGAAGTAAGCAGTAAGTTCACAGGTTTTCGTAAAATATAAACTGAACGCGGAACGCTTTAATCGCAATTTAATACAGAAGATTGACGACTCCAACGAATATCATGCTTGTTTACGTTTTGAATCGAACAGACGATTTCTAACCTTAACAGGTTTATTTATGTTGCTTTCGAACGTTTTCAAGAAAGAGAGGACACTATAAATCATACCGGGAGTATTTACATTGTCAAACGAGCCCGAAATTTCACATTTTAATTGATTTTCACGAGCTGACGCGATTGAGGCTGTTGTACCGACGCCACTTTTTTGAAACTAAATAAATGTAACGGACAATGTGGCAGTTAGCGTTGAGGGCGAATTAGTTTGACCCGAAGGTGAATTTGTCTTACCACAGCGCTAATTTTACAGCTAGTGCTGTTTTCCAATTCTGGTTCGCGCTCTAGTAAAGTGAAGTCAGCGTATGAAGCGAATTGATTGGTGCTTCAGTACAATAAATTAGTTCTGAAGCCTAATTTTGATTCTACTTGGCGAGAACTTACCAAATTAGTTCTCAACGCTAACTACTTTTTTTTCAGTGTTGATTTAAGCTTAAATCTGATTGAATCAAGAGTATTTTTTCTTGTCGATGTTTTTAAGAGTCTGGACTCTAGATCCAATGTGTTTTTTTTTTCCCAGTGTGGACAAACTCCTGCATAATATCTTCATGGAAACGATAGCGGAGTTAAAGTCTTTGACCAGACTGAATTGAGCGTAAAGGATTCAAATAAAAAAAATTTTAATTTTTTTTTTAAAAAAATATAAAAACCTGCGTTAAGATTTTTAATTATACTTACAAAACCACGTGTGTATTGATGCATAAGATGATCCGACTCTTTGTCGACGACGTCAGCGATATAATTTGTTAGATACGCCGGAAAAGCAGGAAAGTCCGGAAATCCTGAGCTCAAATTACATTCCGGCTTGTAGTCCATCGCCAACTGTCGATACTCGATCCTTCAAGAGGAGAATCAGATGACAAGCATATGTCATTACGGGTAAACATAAAATTTAATGCGTTGGAAGGTACCATCAACCATAAGTCATCTACTAAAAATAATGCGCACTATAAAATACAAACTCTAAAATTTGATTCAAGTTTTCAAAGATTGATTAGAGCGTTTTGAAGATTTCAAAATCGAATGTCAATGCTATGTGCGTAGGTATATTGTTTGAAAGATGAGGCAAGCCTTGACTACGGTTAACGGAGATTCAAAAGGATTTCAAAGGTAATTGTGAACGGGTGTGTGCAATCGGACCTTATGTCTTCTGGAAAGAAAATTTTCCCCAAACATTTTGCAAAAGCTGAAAAAAGTTTTCCAACAAGCTTAAGCTTTTTGTCTCGGGACTTCAGTCCTTCAATTTTTGAGCTCTCAGAGTCAAATTTGCACTCAAATTTCCAGACATTCTATTTTAATGTACCTACTTAAGAAATGACGAGGAAAATTTCCCCCGAGGATCAGATATCCCTTTTCGCAGATCCTGTGAGAATTGAAAGTTATTTGCTTCTTATACATATTATAATATTAAATTTATTAAATCTAAATTAACCGTGAGGATATATTTTACAGTCAAAATATTCAATTCAATCAATAAGCATATGCTTATGGAACCCGATTTCAATCACTCGTAAACATTGAAGTATGATATTTCACGCGTATATGAAAGAAAAACCTTTGCTTCACTAAAGTATTGAAGCATATTATTTGGGTAGAAAACAAGGCGGCGAGGGTGCAGAAATCATAGTTTTTTCCCGATAAAGGAGGTCACTAAAATGGTTAAAAAGACCCCACACTATTAAAGCATACATGTAACAATAAATTAAAATGTAGTGTCTACTTACCACACACAGTATTCGGTGCCTTCATATCTTTTTGGAAGTCTAAATTTATTATCCATTATAACGACCAGGGGGTAATCGACGGTTTGGATGAAATTAATTAATCAAATGTCTTGCTAATTCAGAATCTGAAAATATAAAGTATAATACACGTACTGATTCTTTGATTTCTAATGAGTGATATATGGATAACATCGCCATTTACCACCAGGATTTTGCCAAAAAATACTTGACATTGAAATGTAAATTAATGAATCAATTAATTACACATAAGCGGATACTTAAAGAAGAAAAAATCATTGATGGCTCTAAAGATCTACCAATTATTCTTATTGTCTATTGGCACCATGGTCTTTACTTTATTTAAAAAAATTATGGGTCTTGCTTTGAAGAACTTAGTTCTATGACAATTAAACTTCAAAGGAAAGTATAAGAAATTCTCAAATTTCACCTATAAGTTTAAAGATATACATTATTAGTGTTCCTACTGTGCGTTTATAGACACTTGCGATGAAATCACAAAAATTTAAGTTAAACTTAACGCTTTTTAGCTGTATGGATGGTGCCTTAAGCAGAGGAAAATTTGTATGCCGAATGATAATCCGAGGGAGGTAGCTCATATATGTGCTGTAGCGCCAAAAAGGTAATGCAAATGACCCTAAAAAATCACAGCATTGTTGCAAATATTCGCAAATATCTTATATTGATATCTACATTTGCAAATATAAAAGGACCTCTTATAACCATCTAACCACGTCGTGAATTTTTGAATATGTTTTCGCACAACATTGCAGTGCAAGGGAAAGCGTTGTGAACCTCGAAGATGCATGCAAACAAGAGAATAGTTTGTAGTATGGCTTACCGAAGTTAAAGAAAAATAAATTTAAAAAAAAAAAAACATAACACTCTTCGTGACTGAAAAAACCCCAACGGTAACACTCTTATCAACAACTAACTCTGTCAGGTTTAAACACAAGTACCCACTTCAAGCTACTAAAACTTCATTTTGCTGCCGATTTACAGTTATCTGAGAGAGCTATCGGTGAGTATACATACATATACAATATACGAATGATAACGAATTAAGTATTGAATCGTCTTTTTTAAAAGCGTCTAAGTAACAGCTATCTTTTGGGCTTCCTTTACCTCATCTCGAAAAATTCCAGGGATCATGAGCTATCAGCTCTAAGTTGATTCTAAAACTGAACGGTTTAATTCGTCAGTCCTCTGAATATACGACGCACCTCAATGTTTGCATGAGTCCTAGAGAGCATGCATGCTAATGCAAAACAGTGCTCACGTAGAAATTATGATAGGCCTTTATAGCAGAGGTGCGATAAATTAACTGAATAAGCTGATAGACTGCGAGAATGCTCTGTCGTGCTGATAAGCAAAAGGAGCATGTCGAATTGTCGACATGGGATTGTGTGGCTCTTGCTCAGCAAGTGGTATTATCGATTGCTTCTGTGTATTCTTAACGTGTAAGTCGCCGCCTACATTTACAAAGATATGCAATTTGGTATTCCATAAGAGGAGCTGGGATACGAATCTGGGATCGACATCTACCATACATTCTTGACCCTCTTCGTCTGATATTGGAATCAGAAGATTAGCAGTGACATTAGAAGGTTGACTGCCCTGTAGGGCCCTAAGCCCTGTACAGTGGCGTGGCGTGCTTTGCGATATATCGAATGATCTGCCATTTAAACCTATGGAAAAGGATCGATAAACAGGGTGTTAGCAGCGAACACCTTAATAATCGATTCTTTACCATAGGTTTAAATTACATATCAATCGACATATCGCAATTCACGCCACGCTACTAGCCCTGTATGAACCGATCAGCCAATACTCTGCGCATCGTTTCGCCGAAAATTTTGTTCGGGTCATCCGGAGCTTAGGTCCACGATCATAGCTACTGATCTCAATACTTTACTGAAAAACAAGCTAGGTAAGTGCGCTTTTTTCCGGCCAAGAGCAGCACTCACCCACGTCACTAAAGGTTACCCACGTGAAATTTTTTATTCGCACCCGGATAAAAAATCAGTGGCGTGGCGTGAACAATCGATTATCGATTGTTGAAAGCTAATTGAAGCTATAGTAAAGAATCTATTATTAAGGTATTCGTTACGAACACCATGATTATCGATTATTTTCCGTAGGTTTAAATGGCCGATCAATCGATATATCGCGAAGCACGCCACGCCACTGTAAAAAATCAGTAGGTACAGTGCTTGAACTCTCATAACAATATAATGGGTCCGTCGCACGTAAGAGATGAAGTCATGTGATTACGCTTATAAGCGGTGAAATGGCAGGAAAATTACCATCATCACATTAAAAAAGTCTGCAATTAGTCCTTTAGTGCGCAATGGACCTGTTTCAAACGTCAGATGGAGCAAAAGAAAGAAATATTTTTTATAGAATTTGGCTCAGAAAACACGATGAGGGATGAAAGTCTAAAATCCTCTCTATTTTAATAAAATCATTTTTAGGACGCTCGATGGGCAGGAGTGAGGAAGGGGAGTTCAAGGATCAGAGTTTTGATAGAGTACCTTCACCCTCAGGGGCCTTTGTTTAGTCATGGACGCAGCTATATGTGGCCCAGTCAAGGTCAACTTCCAAAAAAGGAATCGAAATTCAGAGTAGGGAGGAAGTCATTAAGAATATTGTTCGGCGGGAAATTTTTCTTTGAAACATCGTTTTGTTCTTCAGTTAAAATTATTTGCTCATTAACCGCCAACGGGCGATTTCGACGATTCCGTTGCCTGCGAAGCGGTCCTTGGGGGCGCGCAGCGCCCCAGGGGTTGGACCGGGAGTCGGTAAATTGCGCCGATTTTGGGGTTAATTGCGCCGATTCCCTGCGAGAATGATTGTAAATTGCGCCGATCCCGAAAAAAGAAAATGGCGCCGATTACGTCTAAGACGTTCTTAGTGGATTTCAAAAATATTGAGCAATCGTAATTTTACAAGTGTCCGGTAGTAAAATTACCATTTAATGGTAAAAATATCTCTATTATTGGTTTTGGCAACTACTAATTAAGAGTTCATATTGAACACCACTAATATGGTAATTATAACCATAATTTTTTCTCAGTGTGTCTCTTGCGTGCAACAGATCCATTATGCAAATGTGCATTTAAAAAAAATTGTTTTTACATCGCATAGAAGCACTCTATGACACACAGGATGTTTTCACTCCCCCACTAATGACGAGTACCGCTGGATGAACTTTTAAATGTTGTCAAATGCCCCACGATGAAAAGTGTTTTTGCGAGAGAAGTTATGAATATTTTCTATTTTAAATTTTCAGATACCTTAGATCAAATTGCGGGAAGAAAAATCGGAAAAAAATATTCACACGTGCTTCTTTGACGCAGCAGACAATAGTTCTTTGGCGAGCCACGCCAATAAACGCATCATTGCATGAGCTTCCTTTCCGAAAATGTGTTATTGCGGGTCGATTTTTTTGAATCATCATTTAGGTTTCCATTCAGCAAAAAATACTTTGCGTCACCGGATAGAATTGTCACTCGCGTGCTTAGTCGTCGCCCCTCTGACGTAAGGGCGTATCTCGATTTCCACGTGAACCCTGTTGTCCATATGACACCATACTTTACAGGGCTCATGTCTAAATCGAGATACGCCCTTACGTCAGAGGAGCGACGTATTAGTCACCTTGATTACCGCCAAATCACAGCAGTCAACCCTGGGCATCGAGTGCAGATCCACCGCTGCGTGATTGAGACACAAATGTTCGGAGCCTTTGTCGGAAATGAAAGACATCCACGTGTTTTCACTTTTAGTTGTGATGTTGCTCCCTATTCAAGGAGGCGAGTCTCGTAAAAGTAAGTTACAACAAACGAACTTTATTTTAGCACATTTTTAGAATTCAACGTTAATCATGGGTTATCTCTTGATTATGTTCCAAATTAATTATACTTAACGTACACTGAATACACTGGGGGAAAAAAACATTGGATCTAGAGTCCAGACTCTTAAAAACATCGACAAGAAAAAATACTCTTGATTCAATCAGATTTAAGCTTAAATCAAGAACAAAGCCTCTTAATTTGAGAGGATTTCCTTTTGATTTAAGCTTAAATCTGATTGAATCAAGAGTCCTTTTTCTTGTCAATGTTTTCAAGAGTCTGGACTCTAGATCCAATGTGTTTTTTTCCAGTGTAAGCCACCTTTTTTGCTCTCCGTTGTGTCTCTTATCCTCGCCATTAAAACCATATTTTTTCACGAAATCGGAAACGAAACATATTTTACTAAAAACACTTATATAAACGGTCGCTTTCCGTCTTCAGTTTTCCACGAATTCTCGTTGGAATTCATTTTTGTAGGTTTAATAATTGAAGCAACAACGATCAAAAGCACAAATCTCCATTCCGCGGTCGACTTTAATTCGTTCCTCTGACGGTTTATATGTATACCGCCGGTGAAGCTCCGAAACCACGTATCTCGTTTGCGGTATTTAAAAATATCCGCTCCTATTATATTTTGCATTCAGAACAAATCGAAATCATTCCTTGAGATCTTCACTGAATTTTCCTCGCACAGAGCGGACAAATCACGGATTTTTTTAAAGATTTATTGTTAAGTAATTCCCTTTGGAAAAAAAACAAATATCACGAGATGCTTGCAACTTCGCTAATCGAGATACGTGGTTTGGGAGTTTGATATGCATGTGACCACTGATTATCCACGAGAAAATGGACCCAGGTCCACGCGGTGGCCAAAAGGAAGTGTTAACATCTTGAGGAGTTTCCATCCCGTGACGAGGGTCGGTACAACATGGCGTCGATATTCCAGCAAAATCCAGAATACGAGGTCTTAAAGAATACTTAGGTTTGTAAGCGTCTATGCGCGTTGCGCAATGCTTGAAGTATCTACTTAGGTTTGTAGGCGTCAATGCGCGTTGCGCAATGCTTGAAGTATCTACTTAGGTTTGTAGGCGCCAATGCGCGCTGGCCTGCTGGCCGCCCGCCTACCGCGCCGCGAACGTTTACGTTTGTGGAATACTCCTTCATTTTGAGATTTCAAGATTTAATTTTTAATTTGTGTGCACTAAGGTCCCTTTTTCCGTTGATGGTTGCATACTTTTGAAGTTATTTTTGTATCAAATACGCGGTGTCCATTTTGAACGCCGGAACCTTTGAAGATCAACTCTTTGGACAGAAAGAAAACCACGTATTCGCCTCTTTGGTTTCTTTCTGTCGGAGCCATTTGATGATAGAATATATTTTAAGGGCAGTTCCCCCGAACTCGGATCTTATTATTATAGCTAATCTACAAGAATCAAGCATGAAAACACAATTATGTGACCAGCGCAACTGACCCATTTGGAGCACCCGTTATGCTTAACTCCATTTTTTTTAAAAGTGAGTTTACAACCCTCAATTTGAGGATCAATCCGAGGTATTACACTGTTAAAAATTCTGTGCCGGAATTCTGTTCCTTACGGACTGACTTACGCTATTATGGAACGAAAACACCCTTTTTGCGGAGTGTTATGCGCTTTCATGATGCTAACTTCAATTCGCATTCTTGTATAAGAGTGTGTGTCGCATTGTGTGGGGTCCTATGTAGACTCCGGTACCGATTCCTACTCCTCATTTTTGGACAGTCTGGTGGTTAAAATCAGTGTTCGAAACTCACAGGCGCCAACGCGCCAAATAAGCCTTAAAAAATCGGCCATGGCACCTAAAAAATGAAGGCTCTGGGCCAACGTGGCCCCTAAAACTTGCCCCCTTAAAATCTGAATTTTCATATTAAGTGATTATTCGAAATTTTCAGCAACACGGGTGAAAGCTTTTTCTATTCTTCACGATTTCATCATTTGTGCTTTTGTCTTCCCAAGTTACAACTACTCACTAGTTTTGTTACGAAATCATTTGCGTCTATATTTTCACTAAATGCGCCGTAATATGTAGGCAAAAAGTCAATTTGGCCCCTACAAAATCTTCAATGGCGCCTAAAAATCGGGCTTGATGCGTCACATGGCTCCTAAAACTCAAAGGTGAGTTTCGAACACTGGTTAAAATTGACAATATTTTTCAAATATCTGATCTATATGGGGTCGGTTGAGAGAACAATGAAGCTAGATGAAGATTTTTCTTTTTGTTTCAGAGAAGGGAGGTTGGTTCTACACTAAACAGGAGGATTGTCAATTTGAGCGATGTGACCCTAAGTACGGGCATTTTAAGGAGAAGGGCACCGAACACCCCTTACAACGCCTTACTATCGGGCATATTGGCCGTACCGGCATTTGCAGGTGCAAACTATCTAAAGACTTTACAAACTTGGTCAAACGTCTTTACAACAGGCCCACATCCTGGTTGTACCGGGCGATTCATTTCGCCGGATTCGGACGGAAAATTAGGAAATTCTATAAAAAAATCGAGTTCAGGGAGCATGTTAGCGGTGTATAGATTGTATTCGATACATCAAACGGGTGAGATTGTATCGATATCGATTGGTTCAAAACATGAACATAGCCTCAAAAGTAAATTCAGAAATCTGAGAGAACGGGTCTTCTGTAACAGATTGTTTATTCTGTTGAGTACCAAATGCGAATGCAAAGTGAAATTGTCAGGAAATTTCTCATTTTCAGCTTTTCCAACTGAAATCCTTACAGTTTGGTTTAAGGTTATGTTCTATTGTTTTGAGCCAAACGATACATCGAACCGTTATCGAATACGGTCTATTAGAGGAAAAAGTGAAACTATAGAAACGTTCCAGCACGTAGCTTCACAAGGTAGCTAGGTTATGCCATAAAATAGAGATATTTGGGGAAACCCCTGATTTTCCAGCTCAATCTAGCAACAATTTAATTATCAGTCGGCAAACAAATATGTATTTTCCACGAGTAATGGGGCCATAGTTAAGATCTTTGTTCGTTTGTTTTTTTTTAAAAGGAGAGAGCTCTTAAGTATAAGTTACAAACGGTAAAGTTCATTTTTTTGTAAATAGATATCATGATACAAGTCATTTAATCTAAAAATGTCGTGCTCTAAACAGGGCAGACCTGAATTTTATATTAATTTTTCTTGAAATTTGTTAACCTGCAGCTTTCAATAAAACGATGTAAAACGTTAAAAACATGTATAATTTATTTATTTCTTCATTAGTATAATTACATCTATTTTCGTTGTAATTCATTTAAGAGCAGCGTTCATAATCTAAATCTTCCTCCTTGTCATTCAAGATGCAGTGAAGGCTCATTAATACTGTTGTTCCCCGAAACAATTGTTTTACGATTTGTTCAAGACAATAATCAAACACCGAGCGAAAACCGTAATGAAGATTATGCTTTGCGACCATCGTTTTATATTCGTGGAAAATCTAGGAAAGACTGGATAGAACCTTGATATTGGTCACCCCTTCTTGCTACGTGAAGAAAATTATATTAATCAGAAAGAGACGTGATAGTTATGGCCATAAGCAACTCAACTCGTTCAGAAAATCAGATTCATGTAAGAATCGATCTGCCTTCAGATGCCATTGGGTATCGAAAGCAATATACACCATTCATCAATGCTCCAGACCAGACAGTCCCAGCGACAATTCATAGCCCCCTCCAATACGCCAGAATCAATGCTATCATCAGTATCGACGTCCTGATTGGCTAAGCTCTCAGATTTGAGTGGCTCGCTGCGCAAGGCGCGTAATTCAAAATTTCTACCTCTTTGACACGACGCAACAAGACGAGTGTTCAATACTGCCGTGCTAAGAAAGAACGCCGTATGAACATTCGAGAGTTGCCAAACCCTTAATAAACTGTTTATTTTTGAGGAAAGTTATGAATACTTTTCCTTGAAATTTTCAGGAAATTTAGGTGACATTGCGAACAACATTATTTGAAAAATTGGAAGAAAAGTATTTACAAGTTTACCAGGAAATTCGTGTTTTGGAAAAGGAAATTTGGCAACGCCTGAAGGTCCGTACGGCATTAGCCATTAGCACGAAAGAATAGTGATGTCTTTTGTAGATATACATTATTCAAGTTTCACTCAGACTAGGCGAAATTAATTTTATGTTCTAGTTCTAGTAGGCACGTAAAACAAATTTTAAGCTCCAAATTTTAGTGAAATCTAATAACCTGTAAGGGTCACTTTTCCTTTTTAAATATTTTTCGTCTCGTACTTAAAGAGCGGACTCCACAATATCTCCTCTCGCATTAGCACCTTTTTACGAAAAGGAGCATGTATTTAGAGTTCAATCTTCAATAATATGAGACAAAAAATATTAAAATGAGGGTAGCTACTCTTAAAACTTTTTCAATTTTGCTAAAACTTGGGGCTGAAAATTTGAGCGTGCATTTTTACAAGGGGTACCTGGTACCTCCGTATTCAATCGCAGTTATTATATCGATATATCGATTGATCTGCCATTTAAACCTATGGAAAAGGATCGATAGACAGGGTGTTCACAACGAATACTTCATTAATCGATTCTTCACCATAGCTTCAAAGGCAAAACATCGATGATCGATTCACGCCTCGCTACTGAAGAGAATTTAAGTGATCTCTAGGCACGGAAACCACCAACTTCATTACGTTGCTGCAAGGCCGGTTTCTATGAGGCAATAACTAATGTTGATAAACTAATTTTTTCAAGAAAGTGAATCACAGAATCTAGAAGCATTGATACATGGACATTAAATTTGTTAAGTATTATGGAAAATGTACCTCGAAAAATAGGAAAAATAACCATGGGAGATTTCGACAATTAGCAAATTGGAGGATGTGTTTATTGGGGCATAACTTTTTCTTTCTTTTTTTTTAAAAAAAAACCTTTTTTTAGATGGAAAGGTCTCATTAGATGAAAACGCAAAGGTCTCATGACGCAAAAAGGGACCAACATTTTCGGCTCATTCTCTATCATATCCGTTAGTGGTTTCTGAAATGAGCCCAAAAAAATACTGCGTGCGTGATGCCGTCAAATGTAAAAGCTTTCTTTTGAGCTCGGGCCTAGATTTTCCAGGCGCTAGATGCAAACGTGGTTGTCAGTATTTTGTAGCGCAATAAAACATGAATCTTATTTGAAAAATCCACACAAAGTCACAAATCCATTTCAAGAAATTTTATTCAGAAATTGAAACATATTTATTAGAAATTGTCATCATGAAAAGTATTTTAACATATATTTTTGAGTGCTTCGTTCAGCGTGACTTCATCAAAGTAAAAAAATACACAAGTATTTCAAACAGGATTTTGATACTTTTAATATTCAATTATTAATCCAAAGGCTCTCCCTTTATGAGAAGTAACATTTTGAGATCTTTAGTTGATAACATAATTTTTAAAAATTAAACTAACATCTTTACCTTTATTGCACAACCTAAAGAATGTTCTTACCTTGTTTCTTGGTAGAAACTGGGTCAAATAATCTTCTCGCACTGAAACTGGGAATGATATTTACTATCTAATTACTTTTCAAATATCATATATTCATTTATATTTTAGTGCAGCAGTTTCATTTTTTAAAAAGTTCTTGTTTTCAAATTCCTACGTTTCCAAATATTGATAATAACAGAAAATTAATGAAATTTTCTGAAGCTCCTTCTTTTGAAATTAAAAAAGATAGTGCAGGTCCCAAAGTCGCCTTTACACATGAAAGGCTTCATGGATAACTGTTATTGGAATTAATAAATAAAATAAAGAAATATAATAAATCTAATAAATTATCAGCGAGATGGTTTGATAAATAAATTAATAGGTAATACTAAATTCCACGTGTAGATTTATATTTCAACAGAGCAGTTTTTAGAATTGCCTCTTGGTTTCCCCATGCTTTTTCGAATAATAAAATATACGTACTCTTAAATGATAACTGGATCACCACACGATACTTTAAAAGCTTTTTTCAAAGCTCTTTTAGAAGATCTTAAAATTACAGAAAAATCATGCTCTCGTCCTTACTGCAAAGAAACTCCAAAAAAGCACTTGCGCTCTTCTTGAAGGGCGTTCGAAAGCGATTAATCGAACCCCAGTAAATGTTAAGTCAAGCTCAATTAACGTGATCGAACCGGCATGCGATGTATCGCAACAATTAGGTCAAAATTCTCAGCAGATTTTGAAATTTTAGCAAAAAAGGACGATAGCCCCTGCGCATGAGCATAAAGAATCATTTCGAAGCCAAAAATTTGCAAAATTCAGAGGAATGAAAGCAGAATAGTGCTTGGGATAAAATCTCGCATTCGATTCAGCTATCGATTTCTGTATCAAATGCAATTTTTTTTTCCAAACACTATTCTGCTTTAATTTCTCTGAATTTTGCCGATTTTGGGCTTAGAATGATTCTTTAGGCTCTTGCGCAGGGGGTATCGTCCTTTTTTTGCTAAAATTTCAAAATCTTTTCTCACCGAGATTTTTTATCTATAATCATCGCGATATGTCGCGCGCCAGTTCGAGCTCGTCACTCGAGCTTGACGAATCAGCTTAATACTTGGAGATCATCATCGCGGTCACCTGTCAGAGGACCACTGATTTCTTCATCTTCGGTGTAAAGTCGAATATTCCCCTAGACCAATCTCCGCGGTTAAAACTGGATGGAGGAACCGGCTTCCGGGTTCTGCGATCTGTTTGGAGATTCTGGGCCTCAAGTTGACGTGGAACGGTTGTGGGCTTAGGAAGATCCCCGCTACGGGAGTTGTAGGCAGAGGTTTGTCGGGAATAGCCGAAAACTCGAAATGGTAGAGGAGACTAGTGAAAAACTGGAAGATGAAATTCCTTGCCAGCGCCTCTCCAATACACCTCCGCTTACCTGAAATAGACAATAAAGCGTGAGTTCAATCGAATTTAAGGTGCACTGGAAAAAAACAAAAAACACATTGGATCTAGAGTCCGGACTCTTGAAAACATTGACAAGAAAAAGGACTCTCGATTCAATCAGATTTTTGCTTAAATCAAAAGGAAATCCGCTCAATAAATTAAGGGGCTTGGTTCTTGATTTAAGCTAAAATCCGATTGAATCAAGAGTATATTTTCTTGTCGATGTTTTTAAGAGTCTGGACTCTAGATCCAATGTGTTTTTTTTCCAACGTAAAATTACAGAAAAAACATGCTCTCGTCCTTACTGCAAAGAAATTCCAAAAAAGCACTTGTGCTCTTCTTGAAGGGCGTTCGATAACGATTAATAGAATCGCAGTAAGTGTCAATACTTAGAGATCATCATCGTGGTCACCTGTCAGAGGACCACTAATTTCTTCATCTTCGGTGTAAAGTCGAATATTCCTCTAGACCAATCTCCGCGGCCAAAACTGGATGGAGGAACCGGCTTCCGGGTTCCGCGATCTGTTTGGAGATTCTGGGCCTCAAGTTCACGTGGAACGGTTGTGGGCTTAGAAAGATCCCTGCTACGGGAGTTGTAGGGAGAGGTTTGTCGGGAATAGCCGAAAACTCGAAATGGTAAAGGAGACTAGTGAAAAACTGGAAGATGAAGTTCCTTGCCAGCGCCTCTCCAATACACCTCCGCTTACCTGAAATAGTCAATATAGCGTAGGTTCAATCGAATTTAAGGTGGATTTATAATAATTTAATCACTAGAACAATTTATTATAGTTCACTGGAAAAAAGTCGCTTGGATCCAGAGCCTAGACTTTTGAAAAAAATGACAAGAAAAAATACTGTCGATTCAATCGGCTTTTTGCTCCAATCAAAAGAAATCCGCTTAAACTAAGAGTTTTGGTTCTCGATTTAAGCAAAAATCCGATTGAATCAAGAGTAATTTTTCTTGTCAATGTTTTTAAGAGTCTGGGCTCTAGACTCAGGCGACTTTTTTCCCAGTGTTGATCCATTTTTCAATAATTTCTGATATGTATGTTTTTTTTTTTTTTTTTTTTTCAAAATCCCGGAGAGTAAAATCATACTGAATTTTTTTACCGAAAATCAATGTTTGCGATGTGCAGTACAGTTCGAATCTTAAGACAATTCTTGCATGACTCTAGCACATGATACAAATGAGGACTGGTAATTTTTTAAAATATTGCTCAAAGTATGCCTTAAGTGAACATCACAAATCGATAGACAGATCTATAGAAAAATCGATTTGCAACACGCATGGGGGACACTTGGTGTCACCAGTCATGAACTTTGTCTTTTTATGCTCCTAAAATAAAAGGAAAAACGTGATTTTAAAAGCGTCAATCGTCTACCATGTCAAAACAAATAAAATATAGGGAAATTCCTCGTTTCCATTCATTGAAATAGTGACGTGAAAATTAAATTGAGGAATTTTATTCAGCCCCCCTCCACAGATAAAATATCTGTGTATACTTATCGATAGCCTATTTTTACCTCGTCCAAAGAAATACAACCGGTCAGAATTGGTAATATTCCCGTCATTGTCTAAAAATCTTTCCGGTCTAAACATCTCCGGATCGCTCCATCGCTTCTTGTCGTTCAGTATAGAGTGAATGCTCATTAATACTGTCGTACCCTGAAAAGATGGACACAAACATTTTTTTAAAAACACGACAAATAACAAACACAAAATAAGCTGCAAAAAAGCTGGCATGACTCACCAACGACCAACGCCTGAACTAATTTATTTTGCCGTGCGTTTCAAAATTTAATAAAATTTTGATTGTGTTCCACCTTCATTGACCTCATTCCGACTGGAGTCCTTTTGTATCCAGAGTTAAGACATCTCGATTATATCAGCTGGCCTGGGCTGGCCATGGTGTCACAAAAGTGTGCACCCAAACGAACGACATTGAGGGATAAGGGTAAGGAATCCTGCGATGTCTGTCATCCAAGAACAAGAAACATCAACAAAACTGATCATGACCTAACCAAAGATTTTGCAATAAAATAAAATTAGATCGGTTAGTGGATAATTTCTTAATCTATTTTCATTTTGATGCGATGAAAATAACAATTCACTCTTGATAAACCACAATTCGGTTATATTTTCATTATTTTTGTTCACATTCGAGATACCGCCATCTTGGTGCACTCATTTGTGACTCCATGAGGGAGAACCGATCAGAATTGGATTTTTTTTCGGCCACTTTCAGCCCAGCCAAAAGTGAGATGTCGTAACTCTGGGTATAAAGGGACTCTAATTCCGACAGCTCACCCATTTTTCGAGCGAATGCCTCAATTCGCCAATGACTAATGTAATTACTCACTAATGGCTCTTCGATGACTCACCAATGCACTTAGCAATGTTGCTGCTTATGGTATCAGTACGTCATCGTTGAACCGTCTGTGCGTCATCGATGAAGATGTGCGCGTTTGTTAACACCCTTTGACTTCTAATGGAGTTTTAACTGTTTTTTTTTTTCTCACCTTAGGTGCCGCAGTTTATGTCTCTGCATGCGTATCTATTCAATATACTGCCGTGCTAAGGAAAAACGCCGTATGAACATCCAGGCGTTGCCAAATGTCTTCTGATAAAATACTAATTTATTGAGGAAATTGTAAATATTTCTCTTCCGATTATTCAGACTATTTTGTTCGCAATTTAATCTAAAATATCTGACAATTTAAAGGAAAAATAAACATAAATTTCGTCAAAAATACATATTTTATCCGGGAAAATTTGGCAACTCTCGAATGCTCATACGGCGTTCTTCCGTAGCTCGGCAGTATAAATGTTGCACCTTGTTCGCAAAATTGCTCAGTGTGCGAACTGGGCAACCAGTCTGCAGACCAATTTTGTCAGATTTATCGATAAAATTTGAGTATTTTACATGGTTTTAAATGGAGATAAGTGATGATTTTTAGTACAACCTGACAACAATGCCGTAGACTGGTCAAAAGTCTGAGAATCTCGCCAACGGCTCTGATCGTTAATTTTCAATGCGATCCATACTTTAACCGACAAACTTGTAAGACGGTAGCCGGTAGCGCCTTCCATTTTTCAACACGCAATACGCAAATCAAAGGCGTTCTTCCTTAGCACGGCAGAGTTCGCGGACGGTGCAAAAAAGTTGACCAGTCCCTGGACAGTGGGCTGATTTTTGAAATTGATAGACAAAGCTATAGACAAAGGAGACATAGGGAGTATGGAGCGATCCTATCGGTTGAAATGGGTGGTTCTCATAGGGAAAGGGGGAAAATTATGGACTAACCATAGGGTCTCTCGTGGGTTGCTGTTAGTTAGTCTATTTATTATCTCCTTTGTCTATTGTAACCACCCGCTTCCACCAATAGAATCCCTCCATATCCCTTTTGTCTTCTTTGTCTACAGCTTTGTCTATCAATTTCAATAATCAACCCTTAGGTTGATTTCGCCAGTGGGGTGTATTATACATAGGCAGAGTTGCAATTTTTCATGAAAAATAAAATCTTGAAATTTCATGTGAAATATTTCGTAAAATTTCAGAGAAATATGAAGAATTTTGAAAAATATTTTTCAAATTTAAGTGCAAAATTAAGAGAAAGGCGAGTGATTTTTACGCCTTTTGTTGTTTCTTAGCACGTGTTGCATACCCAGCCCCTGTAAATATGCTTCAAATTTTTCATATGTCTCACAAATCTGTGAAATTTCATGAAATCATTCACGGAGATTTTCAATATTTCATATTTTCATTTCACCCGTGCAACCCTGTACATAGATGCCACCAGTCTCAAATTATCGCATATTATGTTTTTTTCTTCTTAAACTGTTAATGATATTCAACTTCTTTTGAATGAAGGCATAGAATGAAAGAGGGCAGAGACCTGAGGAATGGTGTAGCCGCCGACCGTGGTGGTTCGCGTGGCGCGACGAGGTCCAGACGTCGGAGCCACAAAACAGCTGCGCATCGCCTCCAGAAGTACTGCAGACACGTAGTTCATTCTGGCAAAAAAAAGAGGGAAAAGAAAAAAATCGGAGCGATGTTAACGGGGCAATGATTAAATTCTAAAGAAAACTAATGAATCCTAAATCTGCGAAAGCATATCGAGGGCGAAAATTGAAATTGGGGACATCCCTGGTAAAAATTGGCAGTAGAATCTGTGTTCCAAACTACCATAGACCTACAGCCGGCAGTAAGATTTCCAATAGCTTCTATAGCCGGCTACGCAATTTCTTATAGCCTTTTATAGCCGATGGCGACCAAGCAGCAGCCAGGCGATAAAGTGTATGTTAAACGTTACTAATTACGGATGCTAGGACTTAGTGAGTTTTTGGACTACTGCTCTCTTTTTGGGCCGTAGTATCTTGATTTATTTTGCGAGGAAATCTCCGTACTTTTGATGGATGCCTGCCATTCCTAATATATTAGAGCGCCTTCAGTTTCGTATGATACTGTGCAATACCTCTGGTGTGAAATAGTTGCTTCAAGCGCCGTGGCACGCTGCGGCGCGGCAGGCGGGCAGCCCCGCGCGGAACGCGCATTGGCGCCTACAAACCTAACAGGGATACTTCACGCGTTGCGCAATGCGTGAAGTATCCCTGTTAGGTTTGTAGGCGCTAGTACGTCACCGCGCCGCTCCGCTTTGTGTTCGGCTCTGATATTTAATCTGGCGGAGTCAGCGTTATTCAACTCATGATTTTGAAATGTTTGCACATCCCGTATGGATTATTCTCATTTTAATTGATGAAAAAAAATATGTATCAAAGGAAAATATAATGTGTGTTTTGTAAATAAGAAGATGGTTCCGTATCAAACTTAATGATTTCCAAAGCACACGAATTCCTACACAATTTCTTATAGCCCTTAATTATCGATGGCGAAAAAGCAACAGCCAGGCGGTTAAGTGTAAAGCCCGGCGATAGGAGCTATAGCCCGGCTGGATAATTTTGCATAGCTTCGTATAGCCGCCCGGCCGTACGATTTTCTCCGCATTCTAAAGCCTGCTATATGATTTTCTGTAGCCTTCTTTAGCCGGCTATAGGAATTCCTATGGTATTTTGAAACGCAGCTCTTATCGCCAATTTTCACCAGGGATTCTTGTCCCTAATATTTCATTAGTATGTGCATATAATAGGATGATGGGCTTGAGTCATTGTGATCGCGTCATTTTTCGAAAATTCTGTAATACGATAGACAAAGACATGATTCGATCAAATCCATACTAATTGTTGACTTAATCGTAGGGTTTTCAGTTAGATTAGATATTTTTTTTTAAAATTATGTATATAGTGACTACACGGAAATTAGTTAGCATTTACCATATTCCGGTTAGTGAACGGCACAGTCAGAGAGTATGGTAACTTTCATCAAAATTATCGTGAAAGTAGCAAGATTTGACCTTACAGTGACAATAACTTTGATGGAAGTTACCATATTGTCTGGTTGTGCCGCTTTTTAACCAGAGTATGATAAATGCTGCCCAAATATTTTTCTTTTTTTCTTTGTGTGTACAAATATATAAAATAGGACAGGAAAAGGCGGGAACGAGGCTGAAAAACGCAAAAATTTACAAAACGCGGGACGTTTCGATCGGTCTCCCGGTCACTATCAACCGTCGAAAAAGAAAAAGTTAAAAAATCTAAATAAACAAAAGCTAAAAACAGAGCTACCGGTCCCTTGTTGTCAAAATCAACAGTAAAAAAAATAATACTACTCTGTTGTATTTCTAATACTTTTTGTTCTGAAATGTAGTGAAATTGGATTGGATTTTGCAAAAAGGAACCACTAGCATTGCAATGATGCTAAAATTGTGCAACTTCATCCTTTGCAATAAAATTGCGGAAATTGTGAAAAACTATGAAATTTAGATGGTAATTTTTCTCAATCTCAATCTCAGCAACATTGCAATGCTAGTGGTTCCTTTTTGCAAAATGCAATCCAATTGTTGGTATTGCCATGTGGCAGATAACATTGTTTGAAAAATATATTTAAAAAATAACCGGTCCCTGGTGACAACAGCGAGAAGACAAGGTGACAAAGCATAGGGTGACTACAAGGTATTCGTCTATTTTACATTATTTCTCATCGACAAATTCGCAATCGATCTAGTTGATCGATTCACGTTTTCATCTATCGACCGTGTCATTCCGATCGAAACTGCGTCCACCTTCTCGCCCGCGGCCGTCATAAGCGACGTCACGCACGGTGCCCCTGAACTCACTTTAAATGCGACTTTGTTGTACATCAAAAATTCAAGTTGGAGGTTGTAGTGGGGTACTCCCTGATGGGTTTTTGGGCAATTTCGAAATAGGTTGTCGGAGCTCCTCGAAAAATAATCGCATTTTTGTGGTTTTTTAGGGGTAAAATAGCAAAATTGGCCTCCGGGCGACAAATTAAACCCCCTCTCCCTCATCCTTGCCTTGACCGATCTGAATTTTTAGTATGTTTTTACCTGGTATAAGATGGGACTTTTCTGAAATTTTCATGCCCATACAAATTTTTTTGCTCCCGCGGCAGCGTTGCCAAGTTGCGGACTCCAAAATATCGAATTTAATGATAAAATGAAGGTTTCGGAGTGTGATTTCCATTCAAAATCAAAAATTCAAATTGTAAGTTGTAGTAGGGTACTGCCTGATGGGATTTTGGCCAATTTCGAAGTAGAGTGTTTGAGATTTTTGAAAAGTAATCGAAACATCTGATCTGAAATTTTGCCCCCGAATTTTTACCAAAAACATGAATGTGTTTTTGCACAAAAACTGTTTTTTTTTTCATGTTTTTGGTAAAAATTCGGGGGCAAAATTTCAGATCAGATGTTCAAAGGATTGACTGCAACAGGGATAAGGTTTGGGGGGTGGGAGAAAGTTCTCAAATTCTACTTTCTGGTGATGGAGTAGATTTAAGAACTTTCTGTCAACCCGAACCGCTCGTTTTCCCCCGACTCATCGCTTTATCCGGCCTCTCTTTTTGAGTTAGCTGCACCCATCAAGTAAGTAATGGCATAATTTTCATGGTACCTAAATGCATAGAGTACAGAAGAACCGTAATAACCAATTCTGAACGAAATAAAAATCCAGCGCTCGAGGTTGCAACGCGATTTGGGTCATTTTGACGAATTTTAAATCAAAAGCTGGCAACACTGCAACTCTAAATTGTTCAAATATGCCTTTTCTTATCGAAAACTCTCAGATTGCACATTTTTCGTGAAATTTTGGAGGAAATCACACCTCGAAACCTTCATTTTATCATCAAATTCGATATTTTTGAGTCCGCAAATTGGCAACGCTGCCGCGGGGGGCAAAAAATTTTGTATGGGCATGAAAATTTCAGAAAAGTCACATCTTATACCAGGTTAATACATACTAAAAGTTCAGATCGGTCACGGCAAGGATGAGAGAGAAAAGGTTCAACTTGCCGCCCCGTGCTCAGTGTGCTATTTTACCCTTAAAAAACCGCAAAAATTCGATTACTTTTCAAAAATCTCAAACACTCTACTTCGAAATTGGCCAAAACCCCATCAGGCAGTACCCTACTACAACTTACAATTTGAATTTTTGATTTTGAATGGAAATCACACTCCGAAACCTTCATTTTATCATTAAATTCGATATTTTGGAGTCCGCAACTTGGCAACGCTGCCGCGGGAGCAAAAAAATTTGTATGGGCATGAAAATTTCAGAAAAGTCCCATCTTATACCAGGTAAAAACATACTAAAAATTCAGATCGGTCAAGGCAAGGATGAGGGAGAGGGGGTTTAATTTGTCGCCCGGAGGCCAATTTTGCTATTTTACCCCTAAAAAACCACAAAAATGCGATTATTTTTCGAGGAGCTCCGACAACCTATTTCGAAATTGCCCAAAAACCCATCAGGGAGTACCCCACTACAACCTCCAACTTGAATTTTTGATGTACAACAAAGTCGCATTTAAAGTGAGTTCAGGGGCACCGTGCACGTCCATCGTCGCGTCAAATCGGTCGCGTCGCGCAAGTTCCGACATTCTTCCGTCTGACTTTACATAACGCCCAGTAATCGGAAAGAATTCACCGATTCGATCATTAACCCTATATCGAGCGAGTATTTTTTATTCGTCTGGCATTTTCCTTGCATATCTTAAATTTCGTCCAAAACCCGGAATTAAATCCACGGTTTTGAGTGACACCGACATGTAAGAAAGAGAAAATGACAGTATATAACCGTTTGATAAAACCCGAGCCCACATCCTTGTACTAATAAAATGTCACGTTTGACCTCTAAATAAAAAATAAAAAAAAAACTCGGCAATAAACATAACTCCGATATCCTTCAAAGTCCGAAAGTGGGAAACTATCGCAAATAAAATCATTTTTAAGGTGATTCGATGGACGCTAAAGAGCGACGCCAAGAATGGCACAATTTGGGCCAGAAGGGATTTTTCTGAAACCGGGCCCAAACGATACTTTATGATACTCTAAAACTCTGGTAAAAATTTTAGCTTGAGTATACGCACCGTTTTTGAGAAATGGGGGGGCAAAGTTGCCAAATCGCCATCATTCTGGACAGCATTTTTACAACAAAAAGACGGGAAAAATGGACGAAAAAGTTACACCATTTATGGGTTTGGGCTGTAAATGTTCTTATTGAGCCCCCGTGCATGTGATTGTCTTCAGTTTCAAAATTTTGGACGTACAGTGGTCTAAAATGGGGAGAAATCGTCGACAAATCAGGATTCTTTGTCAAATTTTTATAAATGGAAGTAAAATTGTCGGTCTGCTGCAGTTTTCATGGCTAACAATGTTCTTATTGGTCCTCAATGCATGAAATTGTGTTCAGCTTCACAAATGTACATCGCACAGTGGTCAAAAATGGGGAATTAGTGGACAAATTAAGATCTTCTGCCTAACTTTTTAAAAATGATGTATGACTATTGGTTCCTAGTAGACTGTAGATCCCAGAAAAATTCTGTAAATTCTTTTTTTGACTATTTAAATCTTTTTTAAATTTTTTCTCTCCATTTTTCTTTCTTTTTTAAATTTCTGAAAGTTTGCATATTTTATTGAAATAATGCTACAAAGTCTATTCTATAACAACGTTCTATAGACAATACGGTCTGACATATATAAATAATTAAAAAAAATAAAAACATGAATTTTTCCGGGATTTAAACTCTACTGGGGACCAACGGTTTGACAGAGGATCTTAATTTGTCCACTAATTCCCCCATTTTTGACCACTGTGCGATGTACATTTGTGAAGCTGAACACATTTTCATGCATTGAGGACCAATAAGAACATTGTTAGCCATGAAAACTGCAGCAGACCGACAATTTTACTTCCATTTATAAAAATTTGACAAAGAATCCTGATTTGTCGACGATTTCTCCCCATTGTGGACCACTGGGCGACCAAAATTTTTGAAACTGAACAGAGTTAAATGCTTGGGGGCCCAATGAGAACATTTACAGCCGAAACCCATCAAAGATTTGACTTTTTCGTCCATTTTCCCCGTCTTTTTGCTGTAGAAATGCTGTCCAGAATGATGGCGATTTGGCAACTTTGCCCCCTCATTTCTCAAAAACCGGGCGTATACTCAAGATAAAATTTTTACCAGAGTTTTGGGGTATCATAAGGTATCGTTTGGGCCCGGTTTTAGAAAAATCCCCGCTGGCCCAAATTGTGCCAAAAAACGGTCATTTTTGGCGTCGCTCTTTTGTGTCAAAATGGCATGCGATGTATCGCATCAATTGGTTCCTTTTTACCAGCTAATGAACTACTAGACAAGGTACGAATTTCAGCATTCTGATACATGTTTCTTAACCAAAATTTCACGTAAAACACGATACGCACAACGAAAATTACCGAAATTAACTCCTTACGAAGATATTTAATGATTCTTGATGCGTGAATTGAAACCACCCGCTCATGAAAACTCAATGCTCTACGTGATTCACATCGCGCGCTAAACGTTATCATGAACGTCTCAGCGATATAAAAATCTGGCAACCTCAGTCTTGACGCTTTGGCTCAGCTACAGCAAGTTGCTTATAGTTTGAACAACACATGGTGGGAAATGAACATTGCTCGATATAGAAGCTTGCTGAAACCATTGTAGTGCGCGATTTGACTCACGTAGAGTTTTGAGTTTCTTGTGAGCGGGCAGTTCAAATTCCTCGTGACCAATGTGAAATGAAAAGGTTAATATCTTCGTTAGGATTTGGTTTCAGTAATTTTCGTTGTGTGAATCGTGTTCTACATGAAACTTCGGTTAAGAAACATGTATTAGTATGCTTAAATTTGTACCCTGTCTAGTGGTCCATTTTGAGATCGCAATTCTGTTGTCAGGAGACTAAAGGACTCACTTACCAATTTTAACGAAGAAATTCAACGTAATAATGTCGTGGTTTTTTTTAGAGAGAAAATATTGCATTCGAGTGCAGTTTCGATATCAGTATCGAATGCGATGTTTTCTCTCTAAAAAAACCACGCCTTCATTACGTTGAATTTCTTTGTTAAAATTGGTAGGTGAGTGCTTTAGTCTAATGACAACAGAATTGCGATCTCAAATTTGGAGAAAAATGACGAGTAGCTGAAAAAATGGAACCAATTGATGCGATATATCGCATGCCGTCCTGACACAAAATATGACGTCCATCGAATCACCTTAAGACGCTCGATGGACCGGGTGAGGAAGGGGAGTAAGACAGTTGTAGGCTGGACGATTTCGATGGCCGAGTAGCGGCCAGGGGGCGGAGCCCCCTAGTTTCAAAATGATTATAGGAATAACTGTTTACCCCTTTTCTTCAGTGAAGTCGGGAGCCGTTCCTGGCAGAACTGCAGCGTCCAAGCACCGCTGAACTTTAGCTTGAACGTCAGGATACCGCGTCATAGCCAGCAGCGCAAAACCCAGAGTGTCGCTAGTTGTATGCGAGCCAGCGATGAAGAAGTCCAGGCACACTGCGACCAGTTGGTCCTCTGAAACGACGAAGACGGTGATCATAATCATTTTCGGATCCAGCAATTTGGCAACATTGTTTTTCTCCGTTAAACCTATGGAAATGTATCGATTTTTGAAGAGGCCGGGTGATCCGACAAGAATTGATTGTTTAACATAGGTGTAAATGGAGGAAACCCGGTGTTGCCAAATTGCCACACCTGCAACCCTCAAAAAATGACGTAACGCTCTTTACGATCCCTCCTCCTTCTCAAACTGGCGTTTCGTAAAGAATTTTGCATGGAAATTGCCGCTTTGCGAAAATTTTACCACTTTCTGACCGCCGTCGTCTCTCCCTCGTAACGCATTTGTAATGGAGGTTCAAATCCCCTTCCCCAACAGTAGTGTTACGCACCGCGTATGCTTGCGAAATACGTGCACATGCATTATTGTAGTAAGAAAAGTAAGATTTCTCACCGTTGAATATGCCTTTGTCTGTTCCAGGCGCGTCAATTTTTTCTAAATATAAATCCATGAAATCTCTAACTTCATCGGTCCGAGTTCCTTTGTGCTTTTCAATTTCATCCTGAAATTTTGTTGTAGAAAAGAAAGCATCAAATTTTGTTTATTTTTTCCAAAATAATGACACCCAATGATAAAGTGAATCAGCAAAGCTGTATTTTACAAATATATCAAAAATGATTATAAACGAAACTGACACAAGCTCAAACATCTAAGAAAAACAAACGACTTATCAACAAGAGGTAACAATAATAACAATTTCAACGATCAGCCCGCAGTTCAGCCTCCTTCTCAAATGGACTACATTTTGCAATTTGGAACTCTCAAATCTAGCCCGGTTTAAAAACAGCGTATGTGCCATTACTTTCCCTATGCACATAAGTGTTTTTCCAGAAGAGCCAGAAATTATAGTTCCAAATTGCAAACTGCTGTCCAAATTTTGCATGCGGCTTCACACCCATGTTTTTTTTCAAACTTCCAACGTGAATGGTCGAGTTTTGGTTAAATCCGACCATTTAGCAATTGGAAAAAGTACCAACCATAAGAAAATTGCGGAGTTCCGAGTTGAGGTTGGAAATGAGCTTGTATCCTGATTTATCGGGGGCAAGGAACCTCATCCATGGGAATCGATTCAGGAGACCGCCAGAAAAATCGAACGCTTTTGAACGTGAATTCATCAACTCCAGGAGGCGGCCTAGCTTGGGGTCGTCCAGCGAAAAACGTGTTCCTGCCACAACCGTCCACAGCACGTTCAACACTGCCGAGAAATTGAGTTCTTATAGTTAGTAAAAAATCTCAAGTGGATGAAATTGGACGAAATGCTTATTCCCTTTTTCGCAAATATCGAAGGGATGAAGATCCAAAATACACGTGGAAAGTATTTTGAAAAAAAAAAACAAAAAAACAAGTGGATAAGAAAAAAGTTGGTACAAAAGCTGCTTACTGTTTAAAAGTACAGGATGTACATGGGCTAAATTGCAAAAGCGTGTTCAGTCGCTCAAACCAACACCGGACCGAATTAAGGGGGTGGCAACATGGGCCTCGGCCCATGGCGGCAAATCTAGGCGGCGGCAAATTTTGCAATTTTTTTAAATGTAGGTATAAAAAAATCGGATTTAGAAAAAAAATTACAAACAAAATCTCTCATTTCCTTAGAGTATAGTAATTTCTAATTTTGTCGTCTTTCGGTGATACAAGAGACAGCACCTTTAATTAATCGAGTTAAGAGAGAGACCCAACACGCAATTTGGCCAGGAACGCAACGGCGCGCGGCGCGACTGAGAGAAAAATGATGACGAGGACTTGAGATGAAAAGGAGAAGCCATCGGCGCGGCGGTCGGCATGTAACACATATTAGCGCCTACATTCCTACAAGACTGCACAAATACTTCACGCATTGCATCATATACAGCGCGGTCACTGCGGTCAGCGTGAAACGGATAGCGCCTAAAAGAATGCATGAATACTTTTCGCATTGCGCCAAACACTGTGCGGTCAGCGTGAAATGCATAGCGCATACAAGACTGCGTGAATACTTCACGCATTGCGTCAAACTCGGTGCGGTCTGCGCGGCTCAGCGGCGGAGGTTAAAATCATTAAACCACATTTATGTTTGTTCCTTTATAATTGTTTCGTTCATTTCTTATGAATGGAAGGCCTTGTTCACGCAGAGATAGGTTAACGAAACTTAACGTTCGCGCAAAGTTCGGTGAGTAGTATTGACAGGGCTTTCCCAAAAAATGTTTCCAACACGAGTAAACGCGTCTTATGCACCCCACCCCCGCTGGCACGTTCACTTGATGGTTTTTATTGAGCTGAAGTATTATTAGAAGCATCTGCACGCAAAGGGAAATTTCGAAATTGCAATAGGAAAAACTCGAAACAGCGACGGGAAAAGGGAAAAATCGAAGTATTTCATTGGAAATACCAATTTTTGGCCATTTCAAAGGAAACGGGTGACTATCCGATTTTGCAGTTTTTTTTTTCGGTTCAGTATAACTTGTACCATCAAGTTATATACATATTCAAGCGTTATTCAGGTCGGAAATATAAACTTTTCTGGGTAGACTATGAAAAATCAGTGTCTGAAAGTCGGCGAGAACAAAAACGCACCAACTCGGAAATTTTTAAACGCTTAATTCTCTGTCATCAAACATACGGTGTATCGATTTCAACTTGGTGCTTTACAAAGTCTCTGAGTACTTGTCTTTTGGCACCAAAAAGGTTTTTCTTAAACTGACTTCTTCGCCCGCTGCGCAGTTTTAGGTGTTTCCTGAACAATTTTTTTTGCCGAGTTGGTGTGTTTTCGAACTCACTGATTCAATTGTAAAGTCACTGACCTAAACGTGCGAGGTATTTGGTGATGCAGACATCGTCCCTCTGATTATTGAGAAGCTTGACGAAATGGCTTATTTCTTCTTTGATGAGGTTCTTCACTTTCACCTTGCCGAAGCCCAGCTGATGGAGGTGCTTGAGTGCAAACTTGTGGTGCTCCAGCCACAAATCCCCGTCTGTGAATGTGACTCCTGTAGATATAGGTATTGATTAGGATATTGATGATTTAGAGTTTCGATTAGGAGAAATGTAATCATTGACGGCTCCAGCAAAGTAGCAACATTGTATTTCATCCATTTAAACCTATGGAAATGTATCAGTCGAAGGCAAATAGTCAAATCAGACATTTTATCAAATGCCTGGGCAAATAGTCAAATATTCTTACTTAGATTGAAATTTTGATTTCTTACCCTAATTTAGGACAAAATAATTTGTTATACGAGGGAATTCTATGTAAAAATAAATATATATTATGCAATGGTATTTTAAATAATTTTAAGATCCTGAATGCACATTTCTCATGAAATTTTCAGCACGGATTAAAACCTAGAATTTTTAAAATTTTAATCCTTAAATATACTAAATGCATGTAAAAAGGAGGGAACGAGGAGAGTTCGCGGATTTGAAGAGTTATTCTTCTCATAAATTGAGAACCCGTGAACTCCTCGCCATAAATTCACTGAATTTTCCGTAAACTGTCAAAATTTGACTACCGGCCTAGGCATTTTATAAAATGCCTGATTTGACTAACTGCCTTTGACATATCGATTCTTGGAGGGGCCAGATGCTCCGACAAGAATCGATTATTTGGCATAGGTTTAAATGAAGGAAATTCATTGTTTACAAATCGCTGGATCCGCCTCTGACTACATTTTTACTTTTTTCTGTAAAAAAACGATTTGTCTCAAATTCTGATCCAGTTTGAAACTGAATTTCGACTCTTAAGGAACTATTTATATCAGGAACCTGCTGAAAAGGCTATATTTTAGGCCGACAAACACCGACGCCTCCGAAATCTTGTTGAAAAACATCGAGGTTCGTTCGAATCGAGTCCGAAAGATATCGATTTTTTAAAAAATTTCCAAAGAAACTTCTCCGAACCCCCCTTCACACTCGAGAGTCTTCAATACTCACCACATTCCCTCCCGCCGCACAGTGGATCGAGTCCATTACAGAAGTCGAACATGAAATTTTTGAATAAAACTGCAAATTTTGACGTTTATTTTGTCACATCTTAAATTTCAAGGGGTGCTTATAGTAGATAATTTTACGCGGAAACCAATGAAATCACTCTGAGAACCTCAAAGTTTCGTTCAAACGGAGTTAGAAGCGTTTAAAGTTTTCAAATTTTGTCCGACCTCTCCAATTGACTCGATCCACTGTGCGCCGTAGGAGAGGCAGAATCCGGAGCCCTGCCCCCTCAGCAAAACGCTCTGGCTATGCATTTATCTGTGTAATAATATACGACTCAATTCAAAATTAACCTCACTCGTTGAGGCACAGCCGTCATGATATAATACTCTCAATTAACCGGAAATTAATTCCATACTCGTACCTCACTTCGAAGAAAGTAACAATGTAAAAATTATGTAACCTAGGCCTAGCCATGCCTAAGGTGACATTCTCAAGTCCACTGACGTGGTCGAACGAGCATGCAATATATCGCATCGATGAGGTCGACTATTTTGGCAGATTTTTTACCTAATCGATGCGATATATCGCATGCCAGTTCGACCACATCAGAGAGCTTGACGAATCACCTTAAGACTTGAAAATTTAACACATTTAGGACATTAACTGCTACTTCATTTCTTTTCGTTTGAGAGAATTATTCACATCATTACTTGTTGGATCAATTTGATCGTAATTGGTTCTATTTAACCGGAATCAGTCTGGAGTTCCGTTCAGGTATAACTTCAGTACTTTTCGTCACTTTTTCGATCTCCCTATATTCCCCTTTAAGTAGCTTACGTAACACGTAAATACTGCCGTGCTAAGGTAAAACACCGTATAAGCCTTCAAGCGTTGCCAAATTTCCTTTGGAAAAGAACGAATTTTTTGGAATATTTATATACATTACTCTTTCAGTTTTTAAGAGAATTTCGTTTGTAATTTGATCTAATTAGTCCGATAATTTCAAGGAAAAATATTCAGGATTTTCTTTTTAAAAAAACTAATTTTTGTGAGGAAATTTAGCAATATTCGAATGCTCATACGGCGTTTTTCTCTAGCAAGACATAACAGCCCATGCGGTTTGGTTGCGGGAATTTCATGCAAAAACTGAACCATGTATCGTAAAAAAGCTTCTCGTCTGTATTCAGGACCAACAAACGTGCTATTAATTTCTGGATCCAAACAAGCGCTTTCATAAATAAGCTTGGCAAGTTGTATCCTTTTTGTGCAATGCAACAGAATTTGTTTAAAGGCTCACCTTTGCATACGCCAAAAGTGCGGAGTCGAGAGAAAAAGTCGTTGGGTCGGGCGTTGAAAACCTCATCGAGATGGACTGCAGCGAGATTGTCCTCCGAAAAGACAACAACCACCAAATCGGAGCCCAACTGAAGGCCTAAAATCGACGTCTTAAACTGCTCGGCCAGAGATGAGAATGCTAGATGTAGGCCACCTTTTTCTCGACTCAACCGCTTTATCAGTGGAACATTTCCGATGAATCTTAACCCCTCGGGTCCTAGAAAAAGAGTCGACACATTGAAAAAAAATTGGTTCAGGTTCTGAGTCATTTTACGACGAGGGGCGTATTATACATTTGGACTACATTTTGCATAAAAGAACTGCTGCAATGAAAAAATTTATGGAAACATCCACTATGAGTCTACTTGTTTTTTTACAGTGCTATTTAGTCAAAATAATCAGAATCATAGGAGTATTCACTATAGAACTTCCGTGATACACATACCATAGTATGGTAAATGCTGCCGTAGATTCTAGTGTTTATTACCATACTCCTATCACTATGTCAGAGTATGGTAAAATCTACTATATTTTTTCAGCGTATCTCTGGCTCTTTTAGAAACTACACAAGCGCCATTTGGATCCTTGGGCAGGAAATTGATTTTATGGAGGCGTCTAGTGTCCTCTAGACGCATCAGGAAGGTGGGAGGATCCACCATGTCTCGGCGAAATCCATTCTTGGTAAGGTCCATAATTTTCAAATTTTCACCATGATAAGGATTATTTTGGAAAAATAAAAAATTCTTCCTCCAAAATTCCAAAATAAGCCGAAAAGACTTTTCCAATTTGCAACAGATTTCAATGTATCGATGTTGATGGTTGATTAGAAACGGAGCTTTTGACTTCATTCTACGATTTTGGAAGATGATGTTCGACACCAAAATTCCTTAAAAAATGATTTACCTTGAGGCGGAAATTTCAATTTTACTGGAATGACAAGCCCAACGATGGTTACAATTTCAAACACATCGATTGTATTACATTTCCATTGGTGGATACAGCAAATTGGCAACATTATTTTCTCCGTTTAAACCTATGGAAAAGTATCGATTTTTGTCAGGGCAGTACTCTGACAAGAATCGATTACTTAACATAGGTCTAAACGTAGGGAATCCGGTGTTGCCAAATCACTGGATCCGCCTCTGTACATTTAATCAAGCTGAGGTCTCGCTTTAAAACCACTAGAAATCTATTTCTTGCCAGATTTCTAAGAGATCATTAATTTGTGATGAAAGCAGGCAGAAGGGCGCTTAAAATACAGAAAAATAACCCCAGAGAACTATAACACGGCTCAAAAAAAATCATCCTACGTCATTTCGCTCAAAGGATCCCAATAAAATTAATTTCAAACTCTCAAAAGATTATTGATAATACATGGTAGACTGAATTGTTGGCCCCTCAATCTTAGGAGTATTAAAGAGCATTTTGAAAACTCTTTTTTTGACCCCACATCTATTTTTTGCTATAAACCCCGATGATGTTAATTTGCATTACCTTAAGGGCCTGACATCCCATCATTTATAGACAAGCAGTCTATAGCCCAGCACCATTATTTTTCCGTTCAGAGGTTTTAAACGAAATCGATTTTTTTACATCAGAGTGTTAATTTTAATTTCCTAAGAGGCTGAAGGATTTTTGAGGCAGTGGCAGAATCATCCAAGGCGAGCAAGGAAAGCCACGGTCACACATTAGACTAGTCTAGCCGTCCCAGGCGAAAAAAAAGAATGGTAGGCGCTATTAGATTCCTGGCTAGGTATGGCCGTCAGTAGTAACTATATGCAAGCTTAGTATTAAATGTCTGTCAGTGTTGACTTAACGTAACAAGACGCATCGCTATCATTTGCAGGAATCATACATATAATGGCCAGCAGATTTCCTGATCACCATATCACCATGACACCATGTATAGTCTAGAATCTAGTCACTGCTACCGTTCTTTGTTATCCACGAAGAGTGCACGGAGTAGAATATGTACGTACATACCTACTCACAATCAGTTTATTTTGTCGCGACTCCAATTGGACTACATTTTGCAATTAGGAACTATGAATTCCAGCCCGGTTTAAAAACAACGCATGTGCCATTAGTTTCCCTATGCTCATAAGTGTTTTTTCAGATGCGCCAGAATTTATAGGTCCAAAGTGCAAAATACAGTCCAATTTATCTTTGGTGCCATTGCGATTCTGATAAATTGGCAACTATGTTTTTTCCGCGTGTCAATCTATCGTGAATATCGATTCTACATGAGGCAGCCTACTTCCACCAAAATCGATTGTTTAACATCGAAGGGAAAACTGTATTGCCAACTTGCAAGAATCGCCACTTCTCAGAAGTTCAGTAAAAATACTCTTGTTATGCGCTCTTACACTGCGCTCAATATGAATTCAAAATTTCAGTAAACGGATACAGAAATAGTCAAAGGCGTCCTATCGGAATCTAGAAGGGGTGAGGGGGTGGGAGCCAAGTGTGGTTCAAATTCAGAAAAAATTGCACGGCAGCAAACTTTCAAAAAGCGTGCTGTAATTAATCAAAATTCATCAATATTGACCCAAAGGAAGGAAACCTGAATTTGCACGGAAGAAAAATCTTCTTCTTTCCAGTTTCCACCCGATGTGACGTGTCTGATTATTACCCTTTGTGTAATTATGTCTTTATAAACAGTATTTATTACGCAATGAGACTAAGCTCCCTAACCACTTCTCACCTTCAGGCGTTATGCGTTACGTGTTACTCTTATGATTTAATATTATATACGTATAAGTATATGTATAGTATATGTATTCTTCTCTGACATTTTTTAGAGACTGAAATGCACGGTAATAAAAAATGAAAGCTTTGAACTTCAAATTCATTAAATATGCTCCGATATATGTTGTATTTTTGTGAACAGCATGAGCATTCAAAGATAGTCAGGATTCTTTTTTAACATTATTTGAGAGACTTAAACGCACGGTAAGAAATAAAAGCTATCGCAACCTCGAATAAATCACATCAGATGCGTGCTCCTAAGCATAATGTACCTTTGTTGGCAGCAAGTTTTCTTGAGATTTTTACAGACTATTTCATAGGATGAGTGGAAAATAACACCAATTTTCAAGAGATCACGTAGTCGTAGTCACTTTCCCAACTGAAAATTAAATTATGACGCGAGGTCTGTAAGTCACAAAAAGAGGCACATAGTAGTATTCTAATCCAGCTATTGATATTTTAACGAGACCATACCAAGAATCCTAGCTCTTCAATAAATAGACAAACTTGTTGAAGCTCTGATCATAGGATGCGTCTTGATGGATATTTGAATCAGCGAGTTCGAAAACACACCAACTCGGAAAAAAAGAAATGCTCAGGAAACACCTAAAACTGCGCAGCGGGCGAAGAAGTTGGTTTAAGAAAAACCTTTTTGGTGCCAAGAGACAAAAGTATTTAGCGACTTTGTAAAGCACCAAGTTGAAATCGATACACCATATGTTTGATGACAGAGAATCAAGCGTTTAAAAATTTCCGAGTTGGTGTGTTTTCGTTCTCACCGACTTTCAGATACTGATTTTTCATAGAGTGCCCTGAAAAATGTATATTTTTCGACCTGAATAAAGCTTTGATATTTATATAACTTGTTGGTACAAGGAATACTGAACCGAAAAAAGAAAACCGCAAAATCGGATGGTCACCCGTTTCCCTCGAAATGGCCAAAAATTGGTATTTCCAATGAAATACTTCGATTCTTCCCTTTTCCCGTCGCTGTTTCGAGCACATCCTATTGCAATTTCGAAATTTTCTTTAGTGTGCAGATTCTTCTATCCATAAGTGTTACCAAACCGTAAAAAAGTGAAAATTGAAAAAAACCCGAGTTGGTGTGTTTTCGAACTGACCGATTCATTTTAGGATCCTTCTAAGAGGCTAGGATCGGGCAAAGTAACGAAATAAAATATCAAACATTACCTGGTGGAAAGTTCTCCGGCCGACGAAAGTTTCTGAAAACGTACGCTAGTATGAGTCCAATCAGGAAGATGGCTGCATAAATCATTTTTGGCCAAACGTTTTCACTCAAGTAGACACTCTCCTCCGCGGCGATGGTGTTTTCCCACATTTCGCTCAAAAACAATAAAAATTTGAAGTTACGATTTTTTATTAAATGAAACACGTTAAAGATTCGAACAAACAAACACAGATAACGAATATACACTCACACACATACACATACATACATACACCCTTACACCCTTACATACATATGTTGACACTGGAACTAGCTGAACGGAACCGGAAATGGAGTATTTCACAAATGATTCGCCACTGGGGGACCAGTACTGCCGCGCTAAGGAAAAACGCCGTACGAGCCTTTAGACGTTGCCAAATTTCCTCCAATAAAAACCGAATTTACTGGGAAAATTGCGAATATTATTTTCCAAAATTTTCAGACACAGTTGTACGCAATTTAATCTAAAATATCTGAAAATTTTGAGAAAAAATATGCGTAACTGTTGTAATTAATACATGTTTTATCAAGGGAAATTTGGGAACTCTCGAATGTTCATACGGCGTTCTTCCTTAGCAGAGTAGGACTTGTGAATTCAAAGTTGTTGGCACTACGAAACACGATGTTTTAATCAAATCCGTTTCAAAAAAAATAGACACC